>NW_019213802.1:27366-102313 GCF_002532875.2 Varroa jacobsoni | reverse complement strand
TTTTAAGCACCTTTATGTTAATTTTATTAGCAAAGTACTGTTAAAGTTTTGCAAACCCATGGATTTGTGCTCTAAGGGTTCTTGTGATTCTCCTAAAGTTCAGGTCCTGGTCCATTAACAACAGCAATTAGCATCTCTGTTTTTAAAAGTAGAACAGTTTGGTCTTTTGATTAGTATTTATTGACCAACGTGATCTCCTTGCTTGCTCCTCGCTTTTGAGGGTACCTACTTCATAGCGAATATTAGATACTAGAAATAAGTCTGCTAGAATAATACTAGAAATGAGTCTGAATCCGCTTGTCTTTAACAACTTTCCAATCCTTAATTATATAATTTCAAAGAGAGCGCCGAAGATTGTCTCACGCATCTTCCATGTGCTTAAATATCCCACATGTCAAATAAAAGAATTACATTATTGATGGCTATAGAACACGATTAGAATCTTTCTACCTGAGAGGTGTTCGCTAGAGGGGAACGAAATAGCTTTCAGTTTAACGCAAACGTCCGAGGAATTAGTAAGAGGTCGCAACGTTTATCAGGATACTTACCTCAACGGATTTTATACGGTATATATATAGTATATATAGGATACTTCACGAAAAGCTTATATGTATCTAATGGATAGAAAAATCTATTTCATACGTTCCTACTAGTCGCTTGGCTAATATATAGAAGTAGCTACCATTATGTATATAATATATAACAATGTTATAAAAATATTTTTACAGAAACTGCATGTGTTAAAAATAAAATGATGTCTGCGTCATAACAAGGCTCAAAGCTCCGCCCTCGAAGCTAATGGCTATGAATCTAAGCAACAGACCAGATTGCATACAGGTAACATAGCTTGAACAAAATTTGTAGAATTAAAAAAGTGGTCTAATTCTCGACGATTGCCTACATCGATTACATATATACAGTTAAAACCTCACGAGGTGTCCACAGTAATTTGAAAAAAAAAAAACTTTTTTGTTAACAATTGCATACAAAGGAAGGTTGGTTATTTTTGTACATTGAAAATAGGACACAGCAGTTGTGCAGGGTCGAAGAGTCTCTTAAGCAAGCTCCTATCCGAGCGTTAACTATCTCGATTGACACCTTGTAATAGGTTTATAACATGTTATCTTCGTCTCATTTCTTGACTTTCCCTTGCCTGAAGAAGGAAAGATGATGAAGTCTTAGTTAATTGTCCCCATTTTGGTAGGTAGTTTACAGTTATAAATGTTATCGTGGCCTAATTTGATCAGGTGCTGACGTAATTCAAATAATACCAGCATTATTATCATTGACCTGATCTCATAGCGTGACTTGATCGCGCTAGGTGATCGCGCTAGTGATAGGTCAAGGTTTTTAGATACTCGCCTATTTCTAGGGCCGCTCGTATCGTATAAATTTAGCTTCAGACTTTCGAGTGGCTGAATTACAGACACAGCTTTTTTAATACTCAAGTATTATATGCACTAAGCCACCGGTCCTAAGATATTATATCTGTATTGTACTGTGTACAAAACAGGGTATTACTGAATGAATATATATTATGATTTAAAAAATAAATGAAGTTAAATGAAAGCATTTGTGATCGTCACTATGAAGAAAAGGCCCCAGCAGCTTCGAACATTTAAGCGATATTTATTCTGTTCCAAATGACTATACTTTTAGTATACGGCATAATGACACCTAGCATACGTAATGATATTTTAGCAAAACATTTTACTCGATATGGTTCCTCACTGCAAATAAAAAATTACAGGACAGCAGCTATCTTGTTTATTGAAACCACTGCTCGTGTACTAGACCGAAACGTGTGTGTAGTCGTGCCGGGTCTTGGTTCGACATCTTCTTAGGTCGCCACGCTGATCTCATTGTTACGGATTTCACGTTATCCAGGGAAGAAAATCATTTCAAAAGCATGGCGGTCTCGAAATCCAGCTTGGAAAGATAGTGTATTCACAGATGGTCCTTACCAAACATTGCCGTCTGGCTTTTTTTTTCTCTATTTCCTGCGCCATCATGAAGTGCCACCTGGGGCCCTGATTTGAGACTCCTATCTTTTTCGTTTTACTAGACAGGACACCCGCGTGACCCGATAGGGTAGAACAACTACTGTTGAATCCGAGTACATACATAAGGGTTACGTGAGCGCTATCTTTCGCCACAATGCTTGGCTTGCGCGCTATGGCCAAACACGCATTACGTTTTCCTATGTTGCGACCACTGGATTACTAGTCATACGCTTGCAAGTTATCGTCGGACATTCGCCCGCGATGAAGCTGATTCGAGTTCAGCGCTAAGAGTAGTTTCCATCGCCGTCGCTAGCGTGTACCTAGAGAAGAAGTGGGCAAACAAATTTTACAGTAACGGAAGCCACCTTCTGTAGAAGCCGCTCTAGCTCCAACTATGGCGGTTAATAGATGCTACCTGCGTTTTGCAAAATGGAATTGGTTTACGTTAACATTCAATGGCATTTCTATAGTAATTATTCCTTTTTCCTATTGCCCGGCGTTAGAGCTGAACTGCTACTTCGATGCGCCTTTTTGGACCTGCTGAAGGCCGTGGCGATCTCGATCGTTTGCTGGGTAATTGTATTTGCAGCAAAAATGACCTGCTTAGAGCCCCCTATCATTGGGATGTACGTGAAATGACGACAGCGAGCACAAATCTAGCCATGACTACTAACGAGTCAAATACTTGTTAAAAGGTAAAACTGTCCTCATTAAAAATCAGTCGTCGTTTGAACTCCTCCTTATCTGACCTCGCTTTACATCAGCGATAAAGGAGGCAGGAACTACTCAGTGCCTATAAAGAACGAGTAAGATTTTTACCTCCGTCTAGACATAATTATAACCATCCGTTGAAATGAAACCACAAGTATATTCAATAGCACAGACAGAGTTTATTTCATGTAAAATTAAATAGTACAATAATTCAGTATTCATATAAAACCTTGTCTAGTTGATAGCTATGTTTTCTACAAATTCTGACAGTACAATAGCCAGCTGTTTTTGTAAGCACGATAAGACATTGTATTTCGCTCAGTGTGCGACGTACCTTATTATCAGGTTAGCTAAGAGTTTTTTTATCAGGCCAGCTAAGAAGAGGATAACGTGATCTGGGTGGCAAATGCAGGTCTTTTTGATGCGGTGCCATACAAATACAATCTGAAACGCGTGCAGTCACGGTGGCTCAAATCTCAACGCTGGCAAAACTAGGGAAGTAACGTATTTAGGAAAATAGGAAATCGAGATTTATAGCTGCTTGCATGACCATCATTCCGTTTCATGGGCCTGTTAAAAACACCTCAGATAGCACCTACTTCGGTTAGATTCCTAGTTGGAACAAGTCCTTGATGCTGTATCTAAGAACTAACTACTAGGACTTGTTTATATAGAAAATAAATAAAGATACAAAAAAAAGAGATTGAATATAGTAAACTAAGAAAAAAAACTCTACACTCGTTTTTACGTCACGAGATATCTGTTTATTTACGTATTGTGTCACCTATTGACGGCTTCGTAGGCACGACACTAGATCTCATAAGGCCTAACCTCTCTGACAGATGTAGCTAGGAGTCGTGGCTGTCGCATTATTTCCGAGTCGCCGATATTATTCACGTAGTAATCAGTTTGTTGTCTGCTAAACGCATACGAAAGCAAACTAAAAGACGAGTATCAGAGGGTGCATCATCTCAGCCAGCCACGTAATAGGAAACGGCCGCCGAACTACCAACGAGAGGCAGGAGCGCAGCTTGTGCCTCTCGTTGTTAGTTCGTTCCGCTATAGTTGGCATTGATAAAGTATCAAATAAAAGGAAAATACTTACATCAGTTAGAACGAAGGCACCTAGCGTCCTCTGCGACCTAATCTGCTCTAGGTAGACGGCGAAACCACTTGACGCTTCCTGTCATTGGAGACGACTGAATCGACTGGCGATCACAATTGTAGAAAGATGACCGTACGTTTTTCGACTAGGAAATACAATTTATAGAGTCAAATTGCCAAAACAGAAGGCTTAACAGTTTTCTATCGGCTTATTGGTGAAGAAGCTAGAGAAAAAAAACTATGTCACTTATTTAAGGTGTTAAAGCTGTTGCAATAGTGAAGCTTAATCTGCAATTTGTTCTGTTTCCGATAGGGGCTCGTATAAATGATTTATCAGCTGATGAACTACTATGTACGACTGTCTTGTCGAGATGTCTTCGTAAGTGGTAAAGAATCGGGAAACAATAACTCGACTGGTACCCATCATTTGACAGTCAATATTAAAAAGGTTGTATTATCAGGTTAATATTGATTCTCATAAGGTACGCCTATATAAAATGCTTGGCTTCACCGCACCGGATCTCGTGTTTATGAGCTGTACGTTTTCGCAACAGGCGCAGTTACTGGGCCTGTACTATGGTCTAATGACGAAATAAAAACAGATCACCAAGATCATGCTAAAAGTTAGGTAGTTTGGATTTTGCATCCGGAACTACTCTTAGGTACCGTACCCGATTCCGGATAATCATCTTTTTATTAGGTACTTTTTGATGGGAAGTAGCCGGTTCTGGACCTTAGTTCAAAAAGAACTAAGGCCCAGAACCGGCTACTGATATTAGTGCAATAATATATCGATATAATTTATTAGCTCCGCAGACCAAAGTACATATACTGACATGTGTTTTAAATACGCTCTAGCTCGCCTGGTGTTGTGTATTTTCCTGCATCTGTTTCCTAGCGCAAATGCTCCAGTGTCTTTCATCCCTTATTTGCTCTTTATGTATAAATCGATATCTACGTAAGCAAGAGATCTGAAAACATGAAGAACCTGTCTTGAAACCGTGTTCCCTGAAACCGTTCCTTGAAACCGTGTATTTGCTGTTACTGGTATTACCCGTGCCAGCTACTTGAAAAGCTGGACAGGTAGTAGCGTGTCCTTCAGAGGGGCACTCGATAGAATTACCCCGTTCTTGGTATTCTCGTTTATGTTGTCCCCCAATCTTTTGTTTATCTTTTTTCCTCTCCCGCAGGAAAGAACATGACAACGCCGACGGCAGCTTCGGCGCGGGCAACTGAATTAAGCCCGTGTAGCTCGATATATATCTCATAAGGTGACGAGTGCAAGGAACGCTAGCGCAGTTCGCTATATACTTGGTGATCTGCTTTTCCCTGGCAGGCATCGGGCTGAGACTGGCTTCACAAGCGGCAAATTCGAGTGCTGGTTGGTTTCAATTGAAGGCCTTATTTCGTCGGTGTCCACAGGAAAGCCGCTGCACACCTATCATCGAAAAGCTCTGCCTCATTATCACTCGATCATTGAGCGATCACGGCAACACTTGGTCGAGCGCCATTGGCTTTTCTAACATTCATCAGACTCCAATAAATTACTATGAGGGCAGCCATTGTCAGTGACTGTGGACGAGTATGAATTTGTAATCATAGTCAGGCAAGTTTGAAATCCATTATGTACTATCACGCCCGCCATAATTGTTTCGTGTGCTTAAACGGTGTCCGACAGTAAAAGCAAAGCTTAAGCTGTCGACACCGTCTAAGCGTATGCAAGATAGAAAACGGCGAAGGGGCTGAAAAAGGCGAACGTAAACTAGAGCTCGGGCGCACAGAGACAACCGGTTATAGAAAGATCAGACAAATCCTGTTGCGTTAGAGGGCTCGAATGGTAGTAAGCGGCACCGCTACCGATGTTTCGGGTTCTGAAAACGTTGGATTTTCATCGGAAGAGAACTAACGGCTTGGTGGAACAGGATGGGCACAGCATGTAGATGCTATTTGTCTCCCACACAACGCCAAGTATCTCTATAACACTGTAGTTCACCTTTCACAGATTGATCAGAGAGTATTTGGTTACTGCTCCTCCAACCAGCAGCGAGGCCATGGCTATCTTCATAAAGGCAATTCGAGAAAACAGCTTGATTGGTTTAAAAAGGTAACCACGATGGGCTATATTTCCTACTAGTTGACAAACTCGCACTTAATAATATCCTAGATTCATATGCCAGTATTGCTAATGGATGATTTTTTCTAATGGGATCTACGAATAAATGTTTTGATACTTTGTTTTAGTTACATTTGAAGTAATGCTACGCGTTGCGACGTAAAAACTCGAAGCGAAGTGCGTTTACGCCCGATTTCAAATGGAGACCACCTGACGTGTCCCTGCGTTTACTAAGCAGATATGTTAAAGCTGCACTATTACGGGAAATTCTAGCTAAATTTAGTTAGTTTCAATGTAGCTAATTTTTTTGCGCAATCGATCAATAACGAATAGACAGACAAATAAATTGAGCCGACGAAGCGAGTCAGACCTGAAGTGATTAACAGAGGAAGGAGACTCTAATCGGCATTAAAAAAAGTTTTCTTTTTCCATGATGGATGTTCGGCATGGCACCTTTTTAGGTGCCTACGTCTTTCACACCTGTTAGAAAGGTACAGCGACGCAGAAAGGACGTTCCCACTCTTCAATCCTGAAGCAAAAACGTTCATAGTTAGGTGATGTTTTTGCTTCAGGTGTGTGTACTTCATGACACTTGCATAACCGTGTGTTGGGATGATTAGATATTTTCAGTTCTGGTATACGAAACCGTGCCCATGATACAAGCTACAAACATATGGCAATGCAAATTTTATAGTGCAAACACTTTATGCTTTTCGCTTTAGCGAAATGGACGCGAGCGTTCATTATGCCATTTTGCCATACTTTATAAACCGGTCGAAACATAGACCTCGTGCACTTCGTCTGAATTGTCACGTTTCATTATAGGGAAATGACTTAGCCTAAATGTCTTCAGATGCAGTATAAACCATTTTTGTTAACATTGGTCCACGATGGCAATCTATCCGCGTATTTAGCAAGCTATAAAGACCCTCGAGTTCACCCTAAATTTTACACAATGATGTTATCTCTAAGAGACCCTCACGAGGCAATGTACTGGGTGACACGTCCGATGCTTAGGGGTCTAGTAGTAAATATTGTTTTTTTGTCCTGTTATGACCGCGTTATGCTTCCTACATCCATATTCTGATTATTTCTCTTTTATATAAGTAGCCATTTTTTCAGAATGGCTTTCATATACTATTCTTTGCATATAATTGATTGGCCTTGAAAACTCGCTACTTATTCTATCAGTTTTTGGTTTGCACAATTATAATAAATTTTGTGGTGAGTTATCGCCGAAATTTCATTTTCATTTTTTTCGCCGAGGTTTCATTTAAACGAAGATCCAGTCAAATCAACGTTTAAATAGAAGATAATTAGATGGGAAATGCAGCAATACCAGAAGTTACATCACGCATGAGTGCGTGGTTAAGTAAAGATTTAACTGTGGTAACGTGACTGGTAAAGGCTTAGCCAACGTGCATGGTGCGATCTGTAATTACTGGTCTCGATTTTCCATAAAACGTACGTTTTATCAGATGAACAGAGGCCGACAAGGCCAGCAAAGCAGATCGTCGATCTACGAAACCTGTGAGAAGGAACACCATGCTTAAGGCGCGTAATCATAGAGCTCGCTAATGAACGTATATTTTTGTAATTTGTCCTTAATGAATACTAGTTCTGCGCGGGCCATTTGTTAAGCTCCCCCATTAAATGACGAAACAATGATAACGGTAGTTAAGGGGCTGATACGTTGTAAGTATATTGTCTTAAAGTTCCATCAAAGAGCCGACTTAAAGACGAAGGCTGAGCTGTATTTATGGGCAGAAAGATCTCTTTTAAATAAATCTACTTGCTTAGGAATAGTGGAGTTGGCCTGTATCTATCGCATTGTCTGAATTCTTATTTGGTATCAAGGAAATAAATTTAACGTCTTACTATTTTAGATATGATACAAACAGAATCATTTGTATCTCACACAACAAATTCAAAGAGGTTAGTATTTTCCCGAGGTCGCCGACATTATATAGTCGTGTAACCAATCGTAAATAAAGTTATGTTATAAACAATGTTATATTACATTGTTTTTGTCAAGTTTACGTCTACAAGCAGTGCTGGTTTCATCTGCGCAGTGTCCAATGCTCATAGAGCAAGGGACATACAATCAAGTGGGTTATGAAGCAACGTGGATGACAAAACCTCGAAAAAATGCATATGCCGTAGAGAAATGCAAAGAAATGTTATGATCCAGGGATAGCGATTGGGAAATAATGATGTAGTAATTGTCGAAGCTCTTCTGTTTGTACGGTCCCATTGCTTCTTCCATGCAAAGCCACTCGTTCGGTGTCCTTTAAGATACCCAATTGTCTCGAAATCATGTTATTAATACCCAATATTTAGTATTTTTAAAGACCGTTATGGATCATTACTCTACATTTATTCCACTTTGCTCAGTGTTTCAAGCCAGCATCAATGAACTGGTAGCGTAAATTTCATCGGCCGAATATTTGTTCAGACAAATTTCGCTATATGTCTAGTTACCCCTCGTGTCATCGCTAGGCCTTGTGTTGCCATGTGACTAAATAGGTCGAGAAAACCTAAGCGTTGAGAAGGCCCTAAGACCGCGTGGTACACAAGGAAATAGTAAAGGCGCGTTGGGAGCTGAGTTGGTTCTGGGAACGAGAGTGGCTTAGGCGCAGATTGATTACGTATGTTGATAATTAGTTTTTGAGAGTTGCTGTTCGCTCCTCGTTTCCCGCTTACAGACCTCTCTGTCTGCCTCCGCCATTCTGCTGATTGGGGACAAAACGGAATAGATTCTTATGCATTGACTCAACACTGGTCGGCTGATGATCGGGTTGATCAGCCCTTATCCTATTTGTGCGATTATTGTTGCTACCACCTATGCTCCAGACCTTCAATTTGGCATCTGAAGTAACTTTGATATTCGTTTCGACTCAAGATTCTGAATGAACTCATACAGCATATAACTGGTGCTATATTTCATGAGGTCCACCATTGCGTCGGAAGTCAGGGGCCTTTGAACGCCGGCTCCATGAATCACTCCTAACAAGGCTAAAGGATAAAAATGAAATGATAATCAGGCATTCGTGTCCAGAATGGCCGTGAAGAAAAATAGCTCCAGCTGAAGGGAAATCAATGGTGCCTGTATAAAAACTCCAGAAGGTTTCTTTACCAACGCTGCATAACGCATCGAGATAGTCATGGGAGGACTTTCCGTGTTTTCGTTTATTTATCTTTAATTTAAACACGACATTAAGTATGTTTTAATTCATTTAATTAACACATACATGAAACATCTATGTGTGTATCTTGATTGGTTCTCATAACAGAGAACAATGGCTCGTTTTAGGGTAAATTCTAAATAACTCGAAAATGAACCCTGGACACCTTACATAAAATGTATTGCCATATTTATGCATACTGCGTTGGGACTTTAGCTTTTCCCAGACCTCGTAATTCGTGCAATGGCACCCGGCAGACCAGCTGAATCTTAATACTCGAAAAAAAATTCCGACTGACATCCGAATATCCTTATATGCCGCTATCTAATATAACTACGGGGTAGTAGCGTTAATTTTCTACGTTCGCAGGTAAAGCTCTTATGAAGACGCTGTCGTGTCGCGCCGTTTTTACGCATCAGTTATAACAGACTGCGTTTCGCGCGATGAAGGTAGTTTTGTCCGAGTTTCTATACGTATCTCTGTGTTATCGTCGTATCTCATTTCACAGATAAGTACAAGCATATCGTACGCGTATCTACTGTGGCTTAGCCGGCGAGTAACCTTACATGTTGACCTAACCTAACCTCAGGGTTACTTGCTGGGCTTGCTGATTCATGCTCGCCGTCACGCAGCTATAAAATCCATACGTATCAATAAAATAAAATTTTCAATAAGACATTCCGTTGAAATAGCATAGCAATGATTACTTTTTCTGTAGCCTTTTCTGCGCGTTTATCAATACACGCTGATAGGCATTTTCTAGTCGTCAAAGAGGACCCATTACTACGAAGTTTCTTTTCAACGAGAAAAGTCTTTCTTCTTCGGCCAACTCGATAAATTTCGCTATTGCTAATCAGTCCCACTGCTGTGCGGATCATCTGCGCGGATGCCTGTCTACCTCATGTGATCCCTCTTCTATTGGCTTTCGATTGTCCTTGAAAGTGACCCTTGAACAATTCAGGTTCAGCGGCACAGAAAATCTTTGTGAAATAGCCTGAGAAAAATAGCGTGTCCGGATCAGGCCATTTCTTCTCCAAGCATCGTATCGAGGTCTATAACTTTAATTATCGTACTAGTCGTTTAAAAACGAAAGTTTTTTCGATGCTTCTTTTACGATTGAATAGATAAGTGATTTACAGAAGTCGTCCAAGTGAAGAGGAGCCGGAATTGCCTGTGATACCGTTAATTCTACCCATTTGTCTGATCGGCTTGTCGGATTGATCCGTCGTAAAACTTAGTTCATTTCAATGACCTTGGTAGTCAAGAGCCGTGGGCTAACAAACCTAATTCTAAAATTATCATGACAGATCTAACCAACGTAGAAGATTCAGGAGATGCAGGTTCAAACTCATTGGTTCAATAGAAGACGTTGTTTCCGACAACATTTTCTCAGTCACTTTAGCTGTATGATCTGAACACGATTAAAGCATTGAGTTCTAATTTGATAAATTTATTTATAAAAAAATATCGATCTGAATCGAACGATCTTCGATAGAATCGGTAAATACTACCTGGAAACCGGTTGATCGTTCTATATACCATATTTAATATTTTAAGTAGTTAAAATTGTTCATTACTGCTAATGTTCCTGCGATCAGTCCTTAATAATTAGTCGATCAAACCTAACCATGTCATTGTATATATATGCTTTACTTACAGTCTCCATATACCGTTTTCACTTCGAATTGTACATTTTTCAAATCAGATTCAATTGCACCATAGACAACTGGAAGCACAAATGGTATATCTAGCTGCGTAAGTGACGTGGCGGATCCTATGAATATATGAAATAAGTTTTAAGTTATAGTTAAGTTAAGCTCCAAATGAACGAATTTTACGTCGTGTGGCTTTCCTAATCGTGCCATGCTACGGTAAGCCCATGTGCTCCCAAAGAGGCACAAAAAGTGATCTTACAAGCTTATATTCACACACTTATGCACATGTAAGGATACTGCCGCATTTATTTGCACACACTTCAGGTATTACTGTTCAAATCCCCAACAAAATCAGCTGACTATGCTTCAATGACTTCTAGCCTGTGTATGGCAAATGACGGTTTTGCGACGACTCCAATACAACTTCAATAAAAAGTATTTCATTCAAATACCCGTAAAAGAGGCCCGTCATCGCATTTCGTCAGTACTTGTATGATAAAACGAACACATCAAGGGGAGTGAGCCCCGCCATGGGAGATAACAGAAACAGGCGGTAGAAGGTAGAGGTAGATCGGGTACCTATTTCCAACACGGTTAGGGAGACCTGGGACGTCCTTTGAAATGAAAGACCGGGCCGGCGCGTTGGCATATGTGGGCGCTATGCTGCTATGTCAATATGCTTCTTGAGCGTACGTTATCGTGACGCTCGAAAAAAAAATGCAGAAAAAACCCGTCGCGTCTGAGTAAGCTGCCAACAGAATGAAGTACTGACCCGTGTTTTTATCTGGCTTCAGGGCTGCCAAGGTTGGTTCTTGGCAGCACACACGAAAACACCAAAGCCTTAACTTCTTCTCTTTCTTTCAGTTCTTCATCATTTGTGAACAGCTTCCTATTTTATTTGCTAGCCGAGGTTGGAACGAAATTTCTCGTCTTATACTGCTGCGGCTCAAGAGCTTTACAATTTTGCAATGCATTCGGGCGCTTACGGCTCTTACCAACTCTGACGACGTTGAAGATGCACAATATTCACGAACAGTGTTGAACCACCTTGATCCATGCATAGAACTCTTTTTTAGCGCTTGGCTTGCTGATATATACGTAAACAACAATCTGCCTTTCAGGAGTCTTCTTTCCGAATCGTCGACGAAACTTGGGACCGGTTAAAGGGTCAAGCCGCCACGAACGCGGAATTAGAATGCTGAAATGGAGACCTCTCCGTATAATTCAGAGAGCATTCAACGCTGCTGTTATTTTTATATCAGATTTTCTTCTTCGAGCTATTGAGTGAGACGTTACCGTATTGGCTCTTCCTTTACCGTCCGACGTTTGACGCGTCAACGTATCTCTGCGCTAGGTTTGTCGACTGTACGCGAGGCAAAAAGGTACATGCGCCTGATTTCTAGCAACAGATTAGCAGTATGTAGGCGGTGTAATAGGATAAACGCGGTTTCAGGAGAAAATGGCCAGACTCGCTTTCCTCAAGGTCCTTTAGTAGATCGGCAAATGCAGTAGCGAATGTCTACGTAGTGAAAGGACCTGTTTAAATGCAAACCCAACATTATGCAAAACCGTAATAGCCAATATACTTGGGCATTCTATACCGATGATTCGCACAAACAATACTCGACCGTACGTATACGTAGCAAGGAGTGCCATTTATATGCCGTAAACTCTGGCCGTATGTAGACGAGCTTAAGCTAAAATAAATTAGTTTTTTTTTTTGTTGTAATGGCATTCTGGTGTGATTAAATAGATATGTACATATAAACGTAATGAGAAAATAGATCGTAGCGTGCGTAGAACGGACAACCTGATCATTTTTAAGATGCTTCGCCATCTTCCACCCACTTACTCTGCTAAGAACTATTTATCCCATGCTATAGTTTTCTCACTTCATTGACGAAACCGAAGCGCGTTTGTCACAGGCGTAAGCCTGTACTGAATGTTGATACAGCCCCATCTGTTAGCCGTATCCTTAAAGCTTGCATTTCGTCGGGCTAGTATATCAAACACACGAATATATCTAGGTATTATATAACCGATAATAGCGATTTTATTTCGCATCCGACGCAAGGAGCGCCACGAGTGGCTTCATACCCTCCCAGCTTAAGATTCGTCGAACCCTCTAAATGAAATAAGTACGCCTATAAGGTCACGGGGCGCGTGTTCATATCTGCTGCACACGTTTCGCCGGACTTGAATGCTTTTTCGTGCAAAAAATTGAGGCATATTAAGCACTACCGGGGCCGTCGTCGATGGGGGGCTGAAAGGTATCAATAACCATTAGACACCGCTACGAAATAGTTGATGCCTCTTACGATAAATGTATATTTACACAACACACGTTAATGTGCCAGGGGCCGTTGGTTTCAACCCCGCCAATGAAATACGCATTATACGACAAGCGTGACTAGATAAAGAAGACATAAATATACGCGCTATGAAGAGACATCAGCGCGTAAGATCCTCGTCCAGCGTAATTTCCTCTCAAGATGATTGCTATAATAAGTGAACATAACGTATTAGATTACCAGAGTTTACACCGCCTTAGTAACAAATTACACGTAAGCCCTCTGCGTCTTCACATATATAGAGAACGCAATTATTGTGTACATTTCTTTGGTTCACGTATCTATGAGATTCGATGTGCGCCTTCGCTCATTAATTTTGAGCTGGGAGTAGATACGGAGCAGGTGAGTTAGCAGTAGGGAATCGTCCGAATATGTCGTATTCTGCTTTTTTTTTCTAGCTTCAACCAGTACGAAACCATTAACTAGTATACGTGATGGCCTGAGTGCTCCTATATGCGCCAATATTACGAAGGCCATAGAGGTGCATCACATGAAGCGACGCGAGTGTTTCCAGCTATTCAGTTCCAAAAAGCACCGAACCACATTGTCCGGCTGCGCACTTCGCCGTTGAATCGCGTTGAGCATTCTTGTTATCTAGGTCTGACCTTATCCAGGGACTTCCTGCGGCGCGTATCTAGCAGAACGCTTTAAAAAAACATGAGAGAACGGAGCGCTACTATAATAAAGCTCACACCAATAGGCTCATATACTTTCAAATCTATCTGAAAAGAACTTCGAGGCTCGACTGGTTGAAGCATGCTTTTACCAAGAGAACACCGGACCTGCGTACCCTGCCACAACCATTACGCATACTTGCTAATGGATAAATGGCCGCTGCCCGTTGACGACCTCTAACACTAGTTTGCTCTTACAAAGATGGTGGAGTACAACTGCCAACGGAATAAACAAATGGTTGAAGTTGATCCAGAGTTCCCCGTCAGTAACGCTATAGTGAACGGAATGCAGAAAAAGGGACACAGAACGAACCTCGATGTGGTAATTCATTGTTTGCCTTTGCGATATTATGCAGGCTGATGTCCAAGGGTGCTTTCTCTAAACAGCAAAATGAAGAGAAGAGCAGCGCGGTCGTAGAGCTTTGTTCCACGTCTTTTATTTTTAGTTCCGTTTTAGCATTTAAAAACTAAAGTGGAATCTTTATATTGTTGATAAAGATGATCCTTGACGAAAGCGAAAACAAATAACGATGATTATTGAATATTGCAAAGCCCTGCTATCAAAAGAAACAGACTATTCCATGTAGCACGCTTCTGCTCTATTATTCGTAGACGTCGTATTCAGGATCCATTTTTTTAACTTGCTGATAGTCTTGCAACACATGTACAACCCAAACCTCCAAGCCGATGCGGCGGAAACTCTTCGCGATTCCCGATATGACAATTATACAGTCCATATTTCATATACGATAAAGATGTCGCCATTATCATAGCCTTCCAGGAAACATTGCAGTTCGACTAATTTCAGTCTCCGTTTAACGACTTCTACCGATGCGCTTGTACCGCGTTTGTATTCGTCATACTTACACTTACCATAGACTGCAGCGCTTCTTGTCGACAGCTGGTCCGCTTTAGTGTAAATACTGAAACAAAGAACGCCTCCACAGGGCTTGGTGGAAGCTACAGGCGACGATTGGAGAGGAGAGGGGATGGGATACGGTACGGGGCCGAAAAACACGCAAAGGCATGGAATAAACAAAGCCTATTCTATGTTTCGAATGCTTATATGTCTGGCTGCGTGTATAAGCCAGCGGAGCCTACCCTCAAAGCGAGATGTATAGCGAAGCCATTTAAAGCATTAGTTGGCGGAAGAGGCAGCGTCGACAAACCATTTCCAGTGAGTGATATCTCTCGATACAGCCACAATGCAAATCGCATGGCAGGTGGAAGGGCCAGTTGCCGTCAATGGACCGTACGAAGCTGTGAGACTCCGCCTTTGCAGACGTCAACAAAAAACGGGGAGAGAGAGAGCGAGTAAGACGGGAAAGGGGGTTTGCGGGGTACAGGGAACGAGCTTGCTGTTGCTCGGCTTCAGTTGGAGCAAGGCGTCCAAAGCAAATAACGACGCGAAAAATGCGTGCGCGCACACTGGCTCTATCCCTCGTAAGCGGGAAAAGAACAAAATAAAGAAGGTGAAAGGAGAGACGCTACAACTATAGAAGATGAATTTTTCGCCGGTTAGATTGCGGAAACGAGTGAACGTGCTATCGAAGTTAGCATTGAAGGGGAAGATGATAAATCAAAGGGCTTATGATCTGCGTTATGCTTCCTTTCCCGCTCCGAAATTGTCTGATTTAATTCCCGTAGAGGCTTGTCAGCTAGAAGCTTTCCCAACGTATAGTTTGATTCGTCGACAGCAGCTTGACGTGGTGGATAATCGGTGATCAAACGGAATGATAGGCCCTTTTTCAACATCTTTGTTGATTCGGGGCTGAAAGAACTTGGATAGCTCAGTGGTCATCCTGTTACATAGTAGCCTGTTACATGTAGAATTTTCGGTAGCTTTTTGCTGTAGGACACCAACTGCGTAAGCAATAATATCTTGAACCCTTCATGGAATATTCTTGGGCTTGTTAACTTCAGTCAATTGATGGTGATCACTGGCCAATGAAGTGACATCGATGAAAAATGACTGCTATAAAAATTTTGCAATTTCCATCACCAGATTCGTCACAGTGTTTGGTGGAAAATTAAAAAAAAAAACGTCTAGAAATGTATAGAATCTTTTTATCGATTGCACACGCTTTTGCAAATCCATTGAGATGCGCATTGACTTGAACAATATTGATCGTTTGAGATTCACCAATACGTTTAGCGAAACGATTCAATGTAATTGATTGATGCAACGAAATAAAGTTAATATGACCTACTGCATTTGTATAGCGGTCTGTAGCTCTGTTCCCCGTGATGGAATTGCCAATGTCTGGTCAAAGTAGAAGCAATCATAGTAGATAAAGCTGGCAACGCAGCTGCTAGTCGTATCATTAGGTATAAAGCAAGTGATTTTGCCCTGTACGGGTCGGTTTTTCTTTATTCCCCTGTATTCTTATTTTCTCTGCCACTCTGTTTCACCAAGCGCAATGGAAGACGAACGACAGAAATTTTGGTTATCAAGTTAGCAGTTTAATGTTTTTATTTTACTTTTATCTATATTTTTCTTCCGCATAAAGATTCCGAGTCAGCGTCTGTCTCACTCACGATCTTCATCTATCAGTAAAGAAAAACAAAGAAATAGTAAAGTACTATATTCACTTCCCGGAGAAGTCATTTCCGTTTCAACCCACGATAATCCCTTGTCAGGAAATAGCCTAGGAAAGGTCACATTACGGCCACGTACAGGAAATGTATCAAGATCGGATAGTGCTGAGGCCTGGACGCCCTGGTGCAAAAATAGCAGGCTGCAAATTTCCAAAATGGGGACCTGGCGTGAGTTGTTTTGCAAAGTTATATAATATGGGTTTACTCGATGTTTATTAGTTTTACGGTCACCACAGTTGGTTGGCGAAGCAATTTAAGTTTCTATCTTTTCAGCGCAGTGCAGATTATTCAAAGTGTGCAGATAATCCCCAGGATAAGGAGCGTCAAACCGCTTACACAATTGAATACGGTGCCGGGACAGGATGTGAGTCGACCAAGTTTGTGCAACAGGAAATTCATGGAGTTAAATCATAAGGCATACCCCCCAAGGTCAAAGAGCTGCCTTCCTTCAACAGAAACTTATCGTTTACTCAAACAAAAAGGTTTAAGGCTTTCTCCGGCTACACAAAAACGCTTTTCAAAGGATGCAGCATCTAAGAGTATTATTAATCGCAGCCAGTTGTCTGTAATAGAACCTATATAAATATAAAAAATATATAAAAGATTCCCTAGGTGTAAGAAGGAAGTAATATAATAAACACAATAAAACAACTACCCATTAAGGCATCTCAACGAGGTCGTGTCTGATCGCTAGAATCAGCTCCACCAAACAATCTGTGTTTCTAAAGTAATAGGTTCTAAGCCTTTTCAAGGTTTTTTTCAGTGTCGAGCTGAGGACTATGAAGAAATTAAGTGACGACTAACCGTAAACTCCGCACTAATGGATGTTACAATCGCGATTTGTGCCCTGAAGCAAACAGTTCGACCTGAACGTTACCATGTGGGAAAATACTGTTCATAAGGGATTCAAAATTATAAAGAATTAAGATATCTGCTACGATGAATATGGACTGCTACGTACTACATTATATAAAATTTCTACAACAGTGGGCATCTTGATTCCAATGACTACGCTTTCTCCTATTTTCAGTACGACCAAATATTTTTAAAGCCGATTGCGAGGCGTATACGGTACACCAGTTTTTTTTTAAGGTAGAAGTTAAGGCTTTTAAGGCACAATTTTTTATATTATCATTATGGCTGCTCATATAATACACAAAAACTTCATTCAAAGTTCAAGCTCTGTCAAAACGAATATTCATAGAAGTTACGCAAAGTCAAATAGGTGGAAACGCGTTCTGCGTCAACTGCCGCATTGGCGGTGGGCATATAATAAGGCGGGGATTTTTTTACTTAGAACCAACTTAAATTAAAGAAAAGATGAATAACAGGCAAGGCATCTCTACAAAAATATAGTTCACCTGGGCTGGTCACCCTGCCCAAATGGCAACATAATCTAAGCTTATAAAATGTCATATATCTATTAACAATTTTTTACAATAGCTTTGATGTTTTCCCAGTTTGAACAATTTCGCGCGCAAAAATCCCTACTAGCCTCACTGCCATCATTGCTGAATTTAGGCCAAACGTCTTCGCTAAAATGTATAATATTCGACGCAATTCTATAGTCTCATGAGAATCGTGTTTGAAGTGCTAGTATCAACGGCAGAATGAACCAATTCCGCCGACCTACCAAAGGAAAGGTGTCCTATAATTGGCGTCTATGTTACAGCTCATTAACTGTATGTGATTTGATACCGTCTAGATCAATCATGAACTCAATCATATCTAGCACTGCGTCTGTGATAATAGAATTCGATTTGATGTCCCCGTCAAACTTCAACTTAAACTTGAAGCCCTTTTCCCTTTCAGCAAATTCTGCTAAATCTTTTTCTGGTGTTGCAATGGCCAGATCAGCTGCTACGAATCTGAGTAAACATCGTGTGCAAAAAAGACACTGGCCTGACAAATTCCGAGGATAACGGTTTTGCTTTACACGGATCAAACACTGATAATGCTGATTCTGTGACGTATCGATGACGAGCCATGCAGCAAAAACACCGACGAGCGAACAACAGTTGTTTTGCGAATTGATTGAGAAAGTTAAGGTAATTTGAAGTTTTTTTTTGAACCGCTGACCATCTACGCACTTGCTATAAGCAACGTACGGTTATGCGTCTAGAATTGGCTATTGTTAGTCTCCTGAATTCAAATGATCAACCTATGTCGGCTATGCACGTCCAAAGTATACTTCCAAGCGAACATACTCTATTGAAATCCAGAACTCCTATTCTCCTCGTGCTATATTTTTCTAAACAATTCTAGGCGCGATTATAGTGTAGCATCTACGCGAGCACCTACCTACCTACCTATTAGATCAGCAAAGGAATGAAAAACAATGTGCGGTAAGTGCTGTCATTGTTATGCTCGTCGTAGATACAAAGCGAAATATATATATATATATATAGATATATATACGACAACAACCACGTGAGTTCCGTTGCAAGAGTTCACCATTAGCGAACCATGGCGCCATGATTTAACTGACATCCTGTCGAGTCCACTCTATCGAGGCAATTTCGTCGTCACTTTTCGGCGCCAGTGACTTCATCTCCCAATTCCCTCCTGTTAGTAGGGTGTTTTTCTTTCCCTATTCTATTGTAAGACATTCTTGGGACGGCTCCTATTGCAGGCGCTGCTGTTACTGCGCAATGCGCAAAGGCCTCTGACAGTCCTCATTCGACGACGGCCGGAAAGCGGCAGATCTGTTTGTTGGCTTCTATCCCCCATAAATTACCAGTCCCCGCGCGTCTGTAGAGTAGCCTTACCCTGTTGTTTTCCCCGGCCTGCCTCCCTTTGTCACTTCTTGAGTGAAAAATGACCGCAGTCTTTCCCCGTTTTCGCTCTCTTCCTCTCGCCTTATTTCGCATGTTACCCTCAACAGGCGGTGGCTTCTGGCCTTTTCCCAAGCCCATTTATGCCATGGTCGTGTTCGTGGCCGACGTAATCGTTATTGTCTACGCATGCATGGAGACCTAGTTTGCCTGCCTTACTATACCAACTGTAGACCTTTAGACTCAAAGATATACATAGAAACATCGACCGACATAAAACGAGCAGCTTCCCGCGCCGCTATATCATGTGTGCTATGAAGCGAGGTCAAGTATGCGCGGCGGGCGGTACTGGGTCTACATTGTAACGTGGTGAGCCCTGCATTGAGGCCACCTTGGACGATTATTTTTGCTTGCCGGCGATTACGGGACAGCCCTCGACGACAGTGGTAGTTAGCACTCGCACACCGCACCTGAACGGGATACACAGATCTTGGGTCGGTCTCATTTGGGTGGAGTCGGGTAGGCCGTATTGGACGTCGTTGAGTGGTGTAGGAAATGAAGCTGATGCAGAAACGAGAGCCGGCGAAGGTCGGTACTGGCTAAAACTGAACATCGGTAAAGATTCCGTTCAGACCCGGGCCGCTGTCGTGGTCGAGTAGATGGTTATATGGTAAGACAGGGAGAATGCTTTGGCCAGGTCTGGTATACCAGTAAACTGGCCACTTTCCCGCGTCAGTGAAAGGTGAGTGAATGGATCGAGATTGCTGAGGCGTCCACCGAAAGCCGCCCATTTTGAAACTGTTTTGAAGCCGACGAGACCCTTTGATAAGGCGGTAAGGAAAATCACATTCCTGAGCATTCCTTTACACAGACAATCTGCGTGTTGAGTTCGATAATGGTACTGGTGGGAAGTAAATGGTAACCGTATCGGTGCGGAAGTGTGGGGAATCGAGGGACTTCCAAGGCTAATAAGACGAAATAAAAACTGCAAGTTAAACTTATAGGAAAGAAAGAAAAGGCCGAACGTAAAGACCACTTGTGGCGGTCTTCACGATTTGTAGGAGATTTGAAAGACAGACCAAAAGCTTATTGCGCCCGCTTCATATGCAATCTAGCATAATATAGGTCATATGCAATAACATGAATTCACGCTATTTACTTTGGGATACTGACGGTTGAAGAAACGGGTAATTATATCGGAACGTCATCCTGCCGTGGTGATCGCTGTTACCGCCCTTAGCGTCATCTCGTGCTTTCAATTATTAGCCTAAACCCTGTATTCCTAGGTAAGCTAGGTACCGGACTGTTAAGGTAGGCTAGTTCCTTTGACGTGGCCCGCAATAATCTAAATAGAATTAAAATAACGAATTGTAGGTTTGTACTACTAATGGCGACAGATCAAACTATATTTCCAGTTTTTTACACCTGTTTACCATCGAACCAAATTATGTTACTGTATGTGTCTAACGCGCACCATAAAAGCGAATAAGAAATACAAAAAAAAAAAAAAATTGGAACAGCATTCCTACGAGTAGGACGTTGTTGCTTAGCTGATACATACAAATTCATCTTGTTGCGGGGAGAAAACTACAAGGTGCCATTCACTGATTGTGTGCGCTTGTTAGGACAAACCTCTTTCAGTAGGACGCAGACAAGGGCGAAGACTCGCTGAACATTCCGCGCTTTACTAATTGGACCAGCACCAATACCATCCGGTACGAGAGACCAAATGTTTGTGATAGGCGGGAAATACTTTAAAGGAAAGGTCACGATTGAGGTCTCCAGTGTCGAGGTACGTTACGTACAGGTACACCCAGGCAAATTCAGGTGTGCTTTTGTTAGGCGAGACCGCATCTGGTAAACCATTTCGCATGTAGCCGTGACAACGGTTCGTTCTAGCTAAGGCGGCATCGGCATTAGATTTTTTTGTTCTGTGCAGTTATAACAACTCGCTATTTGCAAGTCAAGTTGCCAACCAGATGTTAGATCATAGAAAACATGCTCCTATCATTGCTGATAGCTTACATAGTAAAGGCAATTGTTTTATATTTATTATAAAATCTTTATATTAAATTTGGTTCCTGTCAATTAAGAATGAATCCATAAACTTCCATTCGTTTATTCGTGGATCGTCGATAAGCCATAATCGTGTGACATATTTACTGGATAAAAAATAACACGAGCCGCTGATTCGGGAATTGCTGAAAACATGGTCCTGACAAAAAGTGAAATAGCTAGATTGAAATAAAGTTCTAGGAGACTGTTGAAAATCTCTGCAAAGCCGAAGCCACCTGTGTCGCCCACCGTATTTGTGACCTTTGGGCTCTTCTTGCATTTTATATTCACTTATAGGACGATATGTGGCTCGAAATGCGTCACTCATATCGCCATAGGTAATCTCAATAATCTATCGTATAGGATTTTAGAAAATAGTGCCTTTTTTGTGGACATGTGTCTTTCGAACATCGAATCATTGTGTCAGACGTTATCATCTGAAATCGTAACGGCGCTATAGATAAAAAGACAATGCCGGGAAGTCAACAGACTATTTGGAGAGAGATGACCTCTTTCGAAATCAAGGACATCAGTTTCAATCGCTAAATTACTCGATCAATTCAATTCGCATAATGTGTCTGACGTTCGGGGTTTACGTCCGGTACGTAAGCCATTGGGCATTGCGATTTAGATGCCTAGGTCCTGCCGGTGTGGAACAAAGTGTGTCTATGCCAGGATCCACGTGTCCCCCCAAGGAACACGTTATTACCCATTACGCTATCACGGAGACAATATGATATGTGCCAGTGATCATATCGGATTGAGTTAAGATATACTAATAGTCTGCGAAACGTATCCAGCAGACCGTTTTTCGACTATTGAGTTACTTCACATTAAGAGACTTTCTAGCATTTGAGTTGTTCCGAGGGATTTGAACTAGTCCAATGAAGTAAGGCGTACTAAGAAATGATATTTTTTCAGCCACCTGAAGTTATTGTTCTATTATTTAGACAAATCGTTAACAGCGTATATGTATACGGGAATTAGCAGGAAACGGGTTCCAGTGAAAGGAGCCATTTCGCTATACGTAGAGGCATAACCTACGATAGATAAAACTGATACATCATCTGGATTTTTGCCCTCACCGAATCAAGAATGGATGATCAAAAGGTGCGATTGCATTTTTCATTGTGTCCCTATTCGTACGAAAAGCAAATAGTGCCCCCGCGTAAAGGTCTGTTCTTAACAGTCTAACTGAATGTAAATCACTTATAAGGTACAGAAAGACAACTATCGACATAGGAACTAAAGAGAATTTATTATCATTAATGCCGATATACCACAAAACGTTCTGCTATGAGTAAATCCTTGCTAGCTTAGGCTGGCGGTCGAGCATATGTGCTTTTTGGTAGAATTAGAATACATCCAAAAAATAAGATCCACTCGGTCAGCGTATGCGGCATTCACGAAAATATCCTCTATTTAGATCGAGGTACAAAATGGCAAACCTAAAACGTAAGCATGAGGAATTCGTACCGTATGTATAACACCGATTAACAATCAGTCAGTTAACAGATTTTCCGTCTACCATAGATCCGTAATAATAAAGTTATAAAAAAATCGGCACTTAGATAAGAACTTGGACGCATTTTGACTCCACGTTCAAATTGTTTCACCGAAAGTACCCATTTTTAGACCACAGTCAATTTTTCTTAATCAGTTGTCAAATCACCAACCCCACAAACAAAAATGTCAGATTCGTTTCCTCGCTGCCTGGTCGTTTAGCAGCTGTTAAGCAACAAATAGAAACTGGCACTTGAAAGCTTCATTATCAGTCAGACTCTTAAAGCGATCAATAAAGCGTTGCGTTGGCAAAGGGTATACAATTAGGGCGAGTGGCAATCGAGACCCTTTCAAACACTGACTGAAGATCTGTCAGCCAATTGCTAGAATTTTCCAATTGCAGAGAACTCTGTGCATCGCTGTTTCTGAAACGGCAAATGTAGCGTCATGAGGTGGACTGGAAATTGGGGAGAAGATGGCTCATACTATCGAATCGTACAAAAAGCGTAATCACTTACTTACTTCTATGTCTTACGGTTTTTAGAAGTCTGAGCAATCCACGACTTTTGACAGGGTAACGACTCGCCCTATCCCTAAATGCAAGCGACACTCTGTAGCTTTGCGCGAACAGGCAGATTAGCCAGTATTTGCAGACCGCTAAATATATTCATGAGCGAACGGTGTAACGAAAAAGTTCAACAGAAAATATATCCATTTCAGTTGATGACAGAAAATAACCCTTCGCAATTTATTCATATATTTGGTACTATTTGAAGAGCAGTTAAAAACAAATTAGCAGATAGCATTGGATCGCTACCGCAGACAGCGTGTCCCCACGTCAAAGGTAAAAGCTGGAAATATATCGGCACTACTACATGCTTTAATTGAACGTTCGCTTTTGCGAGAGCACCCCCTACCTGCGTACGAGTGAGGTTGTAGCTCTGCTATGGATGTTGTATCGTAGCATTGAAGTTCGTAGAAATTGAATTAGCACAGCACTAGCGTGTTCTTGTAATTGAACGGAGGGTGGAGGAACGAAAAGACGAAGCCGGCAGAGATGGATAGAAAACGGCAAGGAGTTCGGCTGTCACCGCAGCTACTGTTGCTATTCTCCTTTAAAACTCAAGTACCTGTCTAAGAGACTCAACCGCGTGGGGTTAGCGGAAGCTAAAGAACGAGGGCGTTCATAAAACTCCATAAGTGAAACTATTAATTGGGAAATACTACACCACTGGAAGAGAACAACGCCGATTCGTACTGGTTACCGCAATACACAGCAAAAAAATAGTTGTACCTTTAAGCCCAAGTAAACCTTCCGAACGTCCTGTCCGTATCCTATTTCTTCCCTGCTACCTTTTACGCACCGTTTCTTCGTCCAGGACGTATTTCTCTTCAAATGATGCACCGCTAATTTCCAGTCACCATCCGCCCCTCACTTTCAGGTGACTTTATCACCTTTATGATGACATAACTATAGAATTATGCAACCGAATTATATTGTTGAGTTAAAATTGAAGTTAGAAAAATAATAATTAATTTAAGATGCACTATTCTGTCGGTCATCGGCTACCGCTACCTTCTAGCCAGTTTATAACATAATATTTTCGATCAAGTCTTGCATAGGTAGAAAACTAGCCGAGCGGCAAAAGCTAGCTCAACTTTTTTTGACATTCATCTTAAACATCGTTTTGTTGCTAACGGTGACTTCTTTATTAATACACAGTCATATTGATACCCAAAAAGTCGTATACTTGAGATAAAGAGGTACAAATGATACTCATCATATCTATCGCGGTCGCATGAGATGCGCTTTGAGACTTTCTGAAGCCAGCTGTGACATTGTTGCCTCGTACGTTATTTCGGTGTCTGTTTATGTATACTGAGGGCAAAGAAGAAACTACTTCCTCTCTAAAACTTTTTGCTGACGGCAAAAGTATCGTCAGTCAATAGGTACCAGTGACGACTGGATGCCGGCCGAGATTGCAAAAAGCTTGCCACTGTCGATCGTTTCTGGATAATGACATTACCCGGACCAGCCCGTATGGGCAAGACCACTGTTAGGCTCATTACTATCCCTGAATCCATTCGTAAATGGAACGTTGAAAGGTGATCTACGGGCCACAAGCAATGCTTGTATAAAACAAGTCGAGTTGACTAAGGGCAGTTCACTTCGTATAGCATTGCCCTTTTCTAAATAAAAAAAAATATCTTGCTCTAGCACTTTAATGAAATATAGTAATTTTTATTCTTATTATATGGATTATATGGAAGCTCATAGTCAGACTATACGATAAAAATATATCCCCATAGCGCATTGTTGGATTTGACGAGCGGAAATCTCATCAATAATGACCAACTATGCAAGCCATCTCTGCGTACATTCTGTAATAATAATCATGACAACCGAACACCCCTCGAAGTTTTTTTTTGAAAGGTTGGTATATGGCTGTTACGCCCTGTCCTTGACCTTCCCCGCTATCAAACACGATACGTTCAAAAAAAGCATAGCTGTTAGCTATTGAAAACTTGATATCGTAGCTATTGACACTTTGAACAAGGTCGTGGTTTTAAAAAGTTAGAAACCCTATCATGAATGTAAGTTGAGTCAGATTGAAGTCTAATAATGTTTAGCATCGCTACAAATTCTAATTTTACAGTTGAGAGCTTACCGCACGCAGGGTCGTGATGTTTGCGGTCACGATAATCCATGCTAACGTATATTTGCTGGCTTTGTGCATGAGTATAGTAAGGAAAACTTCTTGTTTATTCTTTCGTAACATGACCATACAGGGTGGTCTTTTTGATCAAGTGAGACGCTTCAGATAGACAGAACAGTTTACTGAACGGTCGGAATTGTGGTTGAATTTTTTTTTATATACATCTACACGGCCGATCGATAAGCTTTTCGTTCTTGTACATTTACGTTCATTTCCTACGGTCTGAATAGCGCCAGCGACATGCCGGTGCCGTTGTCATAGTTCTTCGCGGCGATTCCTCATGCGGGTTCTGGTGGAATGGCTCACGCCTAGTGAGAGGTTTTTCTTACGTTACTTCTAACAACTACGCGGGAGCTCGCTGAAAGTCGGCGCTTGGAACGGCCAATCGTCATAAAACAGTTATCTAAATCCCATGTGAAAATTATACTAACTATTACAAATATTTGCTCGTTTCATGCCCGACAAATAACTCCGCTATCGAACGTCGTATGAACTGATGCACTCTGGAATTCTAAATGCTTATCATCGCAAGAATAGTAACGACATATCTGTAATTTAACTTATCTATTTAGAGTTCGCTAATTATTACCGTTTCTATCGTTTGCCGTCCGAACTCGATCGTGCGAAGCGACAGACAGATATCGTTGAAAAAACGAGCCCGCTAAAGTAATACTCGTTCACTTGTCTATTGTCAAGCCAGCTTCGTCTCTGTTTGTTTTTGCTTTTGAGAAGCACCATCGGCCTGCGACAAAGTACGACGAAATGGAGGCTATATATCGATTCTTTTCTAAAAGTCCTTTTTTGACGTTTATGAGAGACAATCGCCAAGCAATAAAATAACAACAGGATGATACGAATCGAAAACTTTTCAATTAAGTCGATCTTATGAAGTCTGCACAGTCCTACGCTAGCCACCTTCATGACTGACTCATCAATTGACTCGAGGTGCAAAATATGTTAAAGACAGATTAGGACATGCTAGTTGTTTGCTAATAGCTGCCCTTCACTAGCTGACCCTAGATAGGCTCAAACTAGTGATTTACGACTTAACGTCGAACTGTTTGGGCAAGAACGTTGTAAACGAGTCAGCCCGAGTGAGTACTCGGGCCATCGGCTATCTAAGGGGCCTACGTGGACTATCTCGACGAACTAGTGGCCTGTTAAGAAAAAACAGTAATGATTTGTGTTTTTGCTGCATAATGCTGTATAGTTCTGTGTTTGGAAGGAGTCAGCATGGCGACACCATATCCCGGAAATAAACAAGACAAAAAAAGAAAGCCAATACATTCTACGTAAGGCAGTGGCGCGACTAAAAACGTTCGATCAGCCTAATTGTTGTAGGTACGTATAAGTGTCTGGATAGCACACCTCGTCAAAGACGTGAGATTGTTACGGCAGACGTTAGACACGACACTGTATTCAAGTAGGAATTACCCCAGCATGATACTGTAGCAAGCATCGAACACTAACCTAAGCTTCGGATTTGTTAATCAAGCTTTAAGAATCGCAAATAAAGATCATTCCAAAAGAAATAATACGACAGAGATCAGTCAACCGCATTGCTTCATCTGTCCCACGTCGCTCTCTGCGGTGTACGATAGTATTGAGGCGCACTACTTCAGTTGCTGATCTCTACTGCAAGTCATTATTCACTGGAAGATAATCAATCCGAGAAAACCTTTCTTTAATGGATATACTGTACCGTGCTTTTCGTCAAGCAGAGTTGCTACGTACGTCTACCTGCCTGCTATAGCGAGATTCGAAACAAAATATAAAGCATATTATTCCAATCAGATAACGTCTGCTTTTTATGGCCAACGACAGGGGGGATCTATGCTGATAAAACCGTCGCAAATTGAAATAAGTCGAATACTGACTCATGTACAAAAGCGTGTTGATCTTCGTACGACCGTAGCGATACCGTTCGACTGGCATGGAGCATCGAATCGTCTGTGTTGAAGAGACCATTTCTAAGACGGCGAAGTGCCGAAATAATGTTACAGCAGTGCGTAACATTGTTTATTGACAGGTTTTCCCACACGGCAATTAATGAACAATGTATCTTTAACTAGGCCGTTTAGAAAAGCATTCTCATTTCGTTTGCTCTGATTTCCTTTCTAAGACGTCGACGATCGTCACCTCTCAGAAGTTCAAACGGACGCAATCGGCTCGTATTTGCCTGAAGTGATACTCATGAAATCTCCCGCCGCCTGATGATGGGGCAAGTCCTGCTGCAGTGACCTCACCTCGGTCCACGTTGCGCGACAATGTCACAAATCAACGTGCCCATTCATTGCTAATTTGTGCTCGATATATGGAGAAATCAGGTGCCATATGGAGACCACGTAGTTGAACCGTATTTATCCATTAGAATTTAGGGTACTCGGTCAGTTTGTCTAAGCAAGAACCACACGATTCTCTTCATGCTGAAAAAGCCGCGAATTACCTGAAGAAATGAAACTCCGAACCTCTATTTTCGATAGAAAAGTTCGGTTCGAACAAAAAAAAAATGCTTGTACTATTTGTTCAATAGTCTTTGACATTTTCTTATTGCTTCGAATTGTAGCCTATGCGTAAACGTGTCGCAGTTTCGTGCGTTCGAGTTAGTCTCTGTCAGTGCAAATGGAAGCCTTGCCTTCGTGTCTAGCGTGAGGTGTTCCTCCAGGTTAATACCTCGCAGGAGATAGCCTCTTTAGGTCGATCGCTATTTCATTAAAGAATGATCACCTTTGCATAACGACGGTTGGGTGGACAGCACAGAGCAGTGGGTTAGGTTGAATCAGACCTAAGGGTATGACCCAGCTGAATCTACTCGTTGGGTACGACTATGTGCATCGCACGCGAAGCGAATACATTAAATTCGTAGACGTGCCGCCAAAAAGGCGTGTTTTCTCTGTAATTAGGTAAACGAAAAGAACCTTGTAGGACTATTTGAACTCGAACTTTTACGTTGATGTAACTAAAATTACGTCGCCGATTTAAATATTCACTGTGATAATATTTCACTGTGATGCCACACAGAGGCATCGAGCTATGTATATAATACTGGAGAAGCCCCTGAGCTCTTAGTCTTTTGAACACAATTTGAAAGACCTCACCAGCGGAGTTGCGAGGTCTAAGCAACGACCCAATACGCTCTCGACAAAAATGTCTCAGATTAAATCTGTAAAGTTTAAGGAAACCAAGCACATATGATATTTTTTTTCGTATGGTAACTTCTTTTTGGCTGCTAATCGTGCAAGAGACGCCGTCCGTCAGTCAAACAATTATCGCTGGCGGAGGTACACCAAAAAGAACTTCTGTCTGCGCACACGTCATGAGGAGACAATGCGTTTAAACACATTTTACACCAACACACTTACGTAGTTTTTCGCATTGCTTTGATCCGCTAGCAGAAGAAAAGTCCAAGATCCCTTCGGAAGCTTTTGGGCGTCGTCCGTTTACATGCGTGCGGGGCGCGTATCGATGCGCCCTATGCAGCCTTTGTGCATTGACGATAAATCGTGTGAAGATAGTTCTTTATAGTGGCATCTGGTCGTATTTACGATAATTCATTCGTATAGCATACCTATCTGAGTGTGCATGCATATTTCAAGGTTAATTTCAACGAAGATACCACTGGACGAGTGACTCGTGGCGATTCCACCAGTGACCTCAAACCTCTTCTTCTGTGAAAGTAGAAAAAGTTATTCGATATCGGTACCGGGTCCGCTCGGATAGAGTGGATGAGTATAAATAGATATGAGGGTTAAGTATCATTCACTTCTTAGCTAGATATATAACTTATAGGCGTAACTCAATCGTATGCATCTTAATATCACCGATCCAACGACAAACAGTCATAATCATAGGACCGTTTCTACTTAACCTAGAGGCTTCTTGGCGTGTGTATTTTACTACGGATGCGGATGCGGATGCTGTTTCTATGCGACGCTGGCGCTGTTTTCGACTAGACCGTCATAGGGAAAAGACTGAATAAAAATTTTACGAATTTCGTTGGTCTAGTTTGAGCTATTAATGTACGCTTATCGACCTCGATGTGGCTCGCTATCGCAGTCTTCTAATGTCATATAGATGTAACGGGCACTTCTGTCAAGAAAAACCACCTACTTAGTTCATAACAGGGTTCACCAATCGTGAATTTAGGCAAAAATTAGCATACATATATTTTACACGTATGTGGGTGTCAGTTTCTTATACAGTTATAGCGAGTTACGCTACACATTACGCTTGAGTTAACCGAAAGCATTTGCTGGGCCAGCGAGGCAATCTGTGTCCTCTTCCTCGATCAGCAGCAATACATCCAGGTTACGAATGGCACAACAATTCTGTTCAGGTTTTCTTGTAGGTGTTTCGATCTGTTGTTCGAGTTTCGATCGAAGATTACAGCATCAGGTGAACTGGGCACGCTCGAAACACCCAAAAACTGTATCTATATCAATAGAGGCGGTAAGCTGATTAGAAGAGTTACCAAGCGACCTTACTGTCGTATATTCTCAAATAATAATAAGCGGTAACGAGGAAGAAAGCGACATCCTCTTTGGTGGGGTCAGTCCCGCAGAAAAACGCACTGCAAAAAATCGAGTACAACAATTGCCGCAACGGCAAAACATGACCGTTTTTTGAAACAGGCTGGATGTAGAGACGTGTAGGAGGGGAAAAGTACAGATGATAGGTTTTCAGACCTGCTGTTGTTACTGTTCAATAGCGAACACAGAGATGAGCGAGCGCTGACTACGAAGGCATATTTTTGGGGTATACGGTTGCCCTGATAATGAAGCTATTCATATTTGTGCTTTTTGTCGCTTTTAAGGGATCTATTGTGTGAAATACTTAACGTACTCAATTAATTCTAAGCTAAAAATTTGTGTGCTTTGCAATGTTTTATGGACTGGGTTGTTCACAGTATGTTTAATAGGTGAGACCCTTCTGAACCGAAGCCTGTACAGCGACTGCAGATCGCCAATATAGGAAAGACAACGCATGATTAAAGAAACCTTTCCATATGCCATATAATTTAGTTAAGCAGATTATGTATTAGAAATGTAACAAGTCAAATTATTTTCAACAGTACACGAACTGCTTTAGACATGAATACTGTCTACGGCCTATCAGCCTGCGCCTATCTGGTTGTGCTGCCTGTGCACGTATTTAATACGATACTTACCTACAGGCAAATCAATCTACATGCATGAGTGCACATAAGTGGTACCCATAATAACACTCTAAGAAATCTTAGGAAAGCCAGCTGTATTCCATTGTTTTCCATGAACGTCATTGAGCACTGAGACAACCGTGTGAAGACTTGTCGCATAGATGCATAAACGCTTCTTGAGGAAACCTCTTATACCAGTGGTCATTTAACGACTCTATGTCAACTGTCCTGAAGCATCTGCATATAAAATAAAGTTATATATTTCCGAATGTATTGTCAAGTCTGCTAAAGGCAAATCACCAGATGAATCCTGTCGACGAAGTGTTTTGCACCTGAATGCGTCGATGCGTACAGGAACGCTGAAACATACTCCAAGGACACATACATCCTATTATGTATGAGCTAGAACGTTTTGTGTGAGACAGCGAGACAGTCCTCTTTCTTCAGGATACTCCCCCTGCGAAAAACACTGGTGCACGAACTGGTTTAATCGGCTTTATATCTCTGCAACGCGGAAGGCAAGCACATTTGCTACAGGAAACCGACTTCGTATTACCTCTTCTATTTGTTTCCGTTACGCTTCTACTTCCTGTTGCCATTATCTCGACGCTATTCCTCCGATGCCACTACTGTGCGTAATTCTTACCATACGACTCTTTTATATATCCCTTCTCTATCGTTTCTTGTCTATTCTTTTTCTACTGGAATTACCGCTGCCGTCGCTTCGTGACACGTTCGAGTGTTAACTAAACGCTAAATAGAAGGCCTAGATCGATCACCGCCACAGGCACAAATACCTTGCAACTAGCAAAGCAATAGTCGGACGAAGTAAAATAGTCTTCGTTCTATCCGACCAGTGAGTTTGTAGACCGTGATAGGTGTTGAAGCTACAAGAAGACGTTCAGCAGGTCCCGGTCTGTTTCTTCCCGTCTTTTTCGCTAGAGGCCCGTGGCAAGAGGCAACGAACTACCCCAATCGGCTCCTCAAGACATATCAAGGACGTTAATAATGAGAGAATTTCTGTAGCGTAAACCACCTCCTACTTATTGTCTTCATTGTAAACAACGGTTTAACACTAATGGGTAGGGTGAATATCACACGACTCAAAAACGAACCATCTTAGCCCCGTTGCCGTTATGGCTACATCGATTAGCGTAACAGCGCGTTTGTGTCCAGCACTTGAGCCATTACGAATCGGATATGATAACACCGTTACATACATAACTGGTATTCTGATCGATGACAACTGAAGTGATCAGATCTGGAATCATAAAATATACAGGTATTAATTATCAAGCGAAATATAGCTTCTGGCGGACAACAACCGTACTAGGTCTGTAATAGTAATTTACCTCCAGAGCTGATTGCTTCAGCTTTGTCAGGATCAGATTCGGCTGTCTATTACACGTTTGCGGAAAAACAATGGTCTATAGCTGGTAAATGGTCGCTGTTGTGAGTGAGACGTTAAATGTGAACCGAAATGCTTTGAATCTACTTTCTTTAGCTGCTGTTTAGTTGCACGCGGTGTTATTGGGTTCATTACGCCTAAAGTTACACTCAAGTCATTGTCCGCTTGTAAACATCGAAGGACTTTACACGTTTTATGTAAAGTACTCCGCTTGGCGGTCTCGTGTCATGTCAAACATTACTAGTGGTTCTAAGAAAAAGAACTAGCCGCCAATAAAGATCTTCGAGACATTAGTAACTTGATGATTTAAATCTCACCGGCTCTGTCCGTATGTAAAACATTTTCGAAAGGGTAACCGAAGACATCAAACTAAACTCTGACTGTTTCAAGTTCTTGTTTACTTCGAACCCAATCAGGGATCTGCATATGTCTCCTGCTTGATATCGGCCTGGTGAAGGAGACCAGTTTAGCACAGATTGCGGTACAGTAAGGCGCACTGCGCATGCATTCGGCTATTTTCGTCTGCTTCTGGCCTACTAACGACTAGACCCAGATTCCAACTTTACTATAGGCAGCGTATTTTCTCTAAATCGATGCGACGTTGCCGCATGGCTGCGTGGGTCTGCCAGGTCCTTTTTGGGGGTTCAACGCTAAGCGTTTGCGGCTGAAAACAAGCTAAAGGTTGACTAGGATGGTCAAGTAGTTCGACCTGTGCCACGCTTAGTTGAGCCTCCAAACGTACAGGTTGGAGCTGAACAAAAACAATACGCCTTTCGCATTTACTGGCAGCGGTACAAACGTAACCCGCCGATGCTTCTGCACACATCGTTTGATGATGACGACTGGTACAAAGCAGAGTTGGACCTGCACCCGTATGGCTGCGATAAAAAATAGCCGATAACAAGCCAATCATTCGCGAGACAACGTGACAATGGAAGATAAGAACAAAAAGAAACAAGTAACAATTATGGTTACCCCGATCTGCGGAATTAGCCCACTGGCCCATGCTGACTACCAATGAGCTCTGGCTTATTCGTATTAATCTTCAAATGATACGCGTTTACTTTGTAAATCTTCTTCGCTTGATTTCATAAGGACTTCACACCCAACCTTTTTCGATCAGTCTGTTGACCGAAACTGATGACGCAACTGCTCTATTGGTAATACGAGCGCGAATTATCGCTATACAAACTGCGACACGCCGGCAAGGATTCCATTTAAAGAAAGTTTAGTGTTTATTTGTAAAAGGCAGCTGAGTTATATCTGTCATGGACATCTATTCGTTACCGTTGAGAAAAAGTTGGTTGTGTTAATACGCTGACCGTACCCCAAACAATACTACGACGGATCGTCGACAGAACCGTCCAATAGTAAATCAACTCAGATCTTTCTCGTATGTTACCCCTCGAGGGCTGAAACAAAAAATAGTGGCACCTACATTTCTAGAATAAATAATATTGGGATGAGACAGTAACCTTGGACAGCTCCAAATTATGTTTTGTGGTACGGACGTGATAGGATGAGAAAATATGAATCCTGAATTTGTCTACGCATTATTAACAAAGACTGCCGATTTTTAGGCGAAACGCGTTGTTTACTGCCGTGCTGATAGGCTATTTGTTAAGGTCGTCTTTGAGCCCCACACTGTTATTAAGCATCTTCGCGAAGTTTCATACGTTTGAGCTGTTCGGGTTATTCGATGTTGTAACCTTGTAAATCAAATCAGCTTCGTAACTTGCGATTCAAACCCGCGTTGACTATTGAGTTGTTGTGGCGTTTCCACTGCCACCTTCCGTAAATGCAGCTCGTCCCATGGCTTTACGATCCTTGTTCGCGCGTCCCCCGCTTGTTCACGTTTTGGACACGTTTACTATTGCTATAGCTTTGAGAAATTAGATCAGTCGACGACGGAGACACGGGAACGTGCTTGAAATGCGTAAAGTCCACGATAAAGTCAAACGACCATGGACAAACAATAACAATATTTAAAACGATGATTAAGAGAATAAACCCATTCTTTTGCTGGTTGAGCGGAAGCTTATATCATAGCGATATGCTAAAACTGTGAATTGCTGCAAACTTATCGGATACAGATATTTATATTATCTTGTTGTAAATTAAGAACTAATTCAATATGAACGAGACACGCCCCATCGAGACAGCCCCGTGCCCCCATACACTCCTCAGAGATCCATTGCCTCGCCTTACAGAAACCAAATAGAAAGATTGAGTGAGAAACGAAAAACAAGCGATTATAGAAATTCGCACGCACGAGCAGGTGCGTGTCTTGCCCGCCATATGTAACCGTAAAGTCAGCTTGTCAATAATCCAAAGTGCGAAAACTATTTTCTATTGATGATGCATAGCAAAGTAGAATCAGGACAAGCTCGCTACAACAACAAGAATACCAATACATGGTTATGCGTCTATGACAAAGGCTTGTTTACCTGATCTCTCGATCAGAAAAAAACATAAGTCCAAACATTCTATTCAGACTTGTGATCGTCGGATCTCGTTGTCAAACGTGTCTCGTTGTTTCAACGATGCGTTTCGACCTAACAACATAGTACTATATACAAATTGTGCGATACCAAATAATCGAAGCTTCAGTGTCCTTCACGCCGATGATGTGCCAACGCGAACGTATCCAGTGTGTTTTTTTCGTTTGCTTTTGATAAACATATAGAAACAAAGACGCCAGTTAAGGTCATAAAGACAAACATTTAACGAAAAAAAAACTTTACCATTGAATATAGAGTAATAACCCTATTATAAATCTATAAAGAGAAACATTCATTCATCAGAGATTCATTATTATCCTGCAAATCCTATTCAAACTATTAACATTTCATACTTTGTAATGCCACAGACATTGTGTAGGGTTATTCTGTGAACGTGTTTTGAAGCTATTTGATTTTCAGTATTCGTTTATTACTGTTACAAAACCCTAAGAAGAGTAGTGACGATTTGCATGAAGAAGGACCCCATACAGCACGATCGAATCGAGATTATCGCTTCCGTTATGATGTTTTTTGTGTCTCCGTGGGTCAAGTCCTTTCCTCTTGCGATTTCAGCACGCGTGTTAGGCAGATAAAAGCATTCTAGCGGCTACTGAACGGTATGTGTCGCTGAGACCCGATCGTTAGCTCAGTGGAAACGTAGACCTTAATTGTTAATCCCTTTAAGCTTAAAATTACACTATCTTAAATTAATAACGACAAGCTCCATGTTGTGTTTGAACATGGCGGCGGTCACCAATACATGGTAACGAAAGATACAATGCTGAGAGATGCATGCTCATCTCATAGAGTTTCAGTAGAATAACAATTGTAATGAAAAAATATTCTTCACAAGTTGGTTTACATCTGCCTACGAGCTTTTCTATTTATGAAGAATTGTCAAGCTCGCTTTTTTCCAATCTGTGCGGTTCAGTATCGAACCCAACCAGTAGCAAAGAGCTAACAAAATGCAATTTTTCGTTAACGGTTCGTTAATGATCCTTCAATTCTTCGGATGATCTTTTTTTCGCACTTCCGGGTACCTTTCGAAGATCATGAGTTGGGCGGGCCGAACGATGTCGATTCTCCGGAGTGGTACTAATGATCTTGGAAGCAGGGCAGGATGTAGCAAGACTTTTCATGTTTTCGTAGCTGTTTCGCAGATCAGGACAATTTCAGTTGACAGAAACAAAAAAAAACTTCCTCTATTTACAGTACAGGCACACGGGTGCAGCTTTCTTGAATCTGGCGTCAGCAGGACGTTTCGTTTAGTCAAGGCGTTGGTATTCAATAACAAGGAGATTTAAATTTGTTAGCGAAACGAAAGACATTTAACACAGCAACTGCCCAGAATATATCCTACTGCTTGACAATATTGAGCGGGACTTCCCAAGGGACCTAGAAATAAGTGACCTTCTAAAAAACACATATGCACCTACTTGGAATTTTTATATAAAATACAAAAGAAAAAAACATGCATACAGGCTGAGAGTAGCTCTAGGGCTTATTTTTAGGTCTATGCTGTGAAGAAGCTCTGGCCGCGTAGTGGCCATTGGAAAAGCTTCACAATACTTAGCCTAGCACCACTTAGATAGGCTACCGAGAAGATAGTCTAGGTATTTACAATCATTTTCAACGCTTCATTCAAACTATTATGCGTCGTCATGTTAGCTTTAAATAACCGAACTAATTTTGTGTGCCGTTCGCTCACTGAAGAGCTACACTGACTAGTTCAAACTCTGCACAGACACATATCACAAATAGTTTACAGCCGCCTACCTCGTGTAAATCAAATCGTCTACATTCTGCGAGCAACGTATACAGGACAGGGCAACGTATAGGTAGACAGTAGCCTTTTAAGGTTCGATAGTCCGTAAGTTGGCCCAGTTGACGACTCTGGCTTTGCCTAGCGCGAGCTTTTAAATGCCGGCCGCCTTTTTTAGTAAAAGCCTTTGATTCACTGATGTACAAGTGTGCAAGCAGTTTATAAGGTTCTTTGAAAGGTTAACCTTATTGTTGTTACTACGATGTAAAAATAAGCAGGTTTTGGCCATTGCCGATTTGTCATTTTATCCTGTAGATAGATAAAAGTCGTCGCTTACGAGATGTGTAATAGTGAACGAAAACGATAGATTACGATGCTAGTACTATGTGTACTGTCCAACAGGCAGGAAATAACCACAAAACGAAATGTTCCATCAAAATATATAGCAAAGCATATTAGTAGCATAAGCAAAAGGAAAACAAATTTCCTTTCCTGTGTGATCACTATGGCCAATACGAACAGAGAGCTTTCCTTTGTATAACTATTTGTTAAAAAAAAAAAAGGCACCGTTCCTATTGCGAGCTGATTGTTTCTACTTGACTATATTCCACTGGTAACATTTTTAATACTCCTGTTGACTGGGTTCATCAGGCGTGATTTTTTCAATGGGACACTGCATCGTTAGGCGTGCTCACTGTCCTCCCCTTCGCTGTATTGCAGTATTCAGCGTGAAAAATTGGCTATGCGCGTTCAAGCGAATTGTAAACAATACGCTATGTTTGATTGAGAATAATACATTTAGAAGAAAAAACACACCCTGAAATGACTACACTTCCGTGCGACTGTGGTCTGGATAGATAGTCCCGACGGCGGTGGTCTTAGCCAGCGAAAACAGACAGTTCCCACGCGCCCTCGGGAGATTTTTGCTCCTCCACGTGCGAGGATTCACGTAGCAAAGTATTAACCATTGACTTTAATATGGTCCCATCCAATCACGCAGAACGACCAGGTTAACATGTGCCTTCAATAGGTATGGGGGCTTGTATGTGTGTGTGTATAGAGTTTTAACCTAAGCTTGATCTTGAACGAGTCGTAAAATTAGATTCAGAATCAATTGAGACAATAATATATAGAAAATGTCTGCTACTGTAAATTTTCTTTTTTTTTTTCCCTTGAGTTTCCAAGCCAAGTGGGAACATCTCCCGTATATGCAATGGGAATGATCTCTTATAACACTCACTGGCTGCCCTTATAGCATATGAATATTAACGAGTCGCTCGTTAACAACGGCAATCGTTTCGTGAGTGCTTCGAAATCGCTATACATCGATAAGTAGACTGGCAATATTTATTTTAACAGTTCATCTTTAATTTTTGCATTTTTAGGGTGGGCGGATGTTTTTGCAGTTTCGTAATTTACTACGAAAATTCAGATACACTTCGATGACAGATTTGCTTAGAGTAAATCCCACAAAATAACGTTAACTAAAGATAGATAGATAGAATATGGCATTGTCCTTGTTTAATTGACAAGTATCCACCTCGTTGCCTATACTAAACTGCTTAGGCCCTGGGAATTTAGGACATTTTACCTAAATTCAATGTTTGGAACTGCACGTTTAGTACCTGAGCCAGCATTGAGCCTTGCTTCAGATGGTTAGCTGCTTCCGTGAAACAAAGGATGTCTACGCTCGGATGCCACGAGTGTCTAGGTACCACTGCACTATCACGAAGCTTTCACTATTACAATCTTTTGATGAATTCATACAAATTCTATCATAATATTTCTCATTATATTGTCTATAGCAGACAATAGCTTCTTAGAAAGCATCGGTACCATTTTGACTTGAACTTAAAACATGAAATAAATCGTCATTGCCCGTTATGTAAGGGTCTAAAGATGCATGACATATCACAACGCTTCTACTCTGCTCAGAGCTTAATTGGATTATGTCAGCCCAAACCACAGGCACGTAACCAGTTGGTCTAGCGGATCTAGTTCGTTCATGATCTTCCGATGATCCGACTGTCGAGGCAAAATAACAAAATAATCACAATACTTTTCGAATCGTCAGCTGGGCATTTATATATCTAATCGAAACGTCTATTCTTTTTTTGCTCTTTAGAGAGGATGACACGGCGCCCGCGCACCTCTCTTCATTTCTAACACGCTTAGTACCAGTATACCTAGCACAGAGTGTCGAAGCCTAGGTACCTGCAACACGCATGTAACAACAATTGATTATTGTTTCGCTCGACAAAGGTGGCAAAGGAACTAAACGGGCAGACTAAAAATAACTAGACCTATTACTGTGTCATTAAAATATCATATGCGGGCCATTTCTACGATCTTGCCTACCGAAAGCTCAAATTGATCACAGACTGTAACTATAATAAAAACTAAATACTCACCCTTTCTCAAATCCATTCTTATATAATCCACTATTATGGCTACTGGCATTTGGTTTTCTCGGGCATAATATGGATAATTTTATCTAGCTGTTATCGAAATACCTATGATTTATTTACGCCTACATCTGCAACATTTGCTACCTAGATATTACACATTGAAATGTAGTATTTACATCATTTATGATGTACGATCGAAACTTTCCCGCCAGTTACGTTGTTTTTACTGGTGTTGTAGTAATAAAAATAGTTATTTGATTATCGGCGTCAGGTCGAAGCGTCCACCTCTTTGCCATCAAAAGAGCTCTGCAAAAGGCTTCTGGTTTCCTACTTGCTATGATAACGGCAAGCGCAGAGGTTAGATAACATTTGCAATCTCAGTTAGGTAATCTTCGTTAATGCACCTTTCTCTATCTCAGGTACGTCTTGCCGTGTCGGCGGCAGACACCACTGCTGCTGCTGCTGCCGCCGCCGTTGTTAAAACTTCACTCAACAGTTCCGTTAGTTCTTATTTACAGCAGTCGTTGAGATACACTATGTACTTCATTATCTATTAGTATTAATAGAAATGATTGGGTCTGATGACTTAATAACTTAACTTATTGCTTCAAGATAGCCAAGTGCTATCGCCTTTCGCAACGGAAAGACAAGCATCGTTCCTGACCCCTATGGCCTTTAGCCCCTCGGCAAGCACTTCCCCTAGTAACGATTCGTCGTCTTAATCGGCTGTGATAACAAGATCTAGCGGCAAATAGTACCCGGCCAGCTTTCATCTATCACGTGCAAAGGCTGCAGCCTAAAGTCGTTAAGTAGACACTCACCAACACCCCTATTACTATCTGTGTTCGCTGTACATGCATCTATGAACTGCTACTGATTCGTCTATATACCTATACGTTAACGTCTTTATTTGCCCCTGCTGTTGACTACCTGCGGCTCTGTGCGTACCGCTACTGCAGTCTTAGTTATTTGTATTATCTGTATAGTATTATATATCTATATAGCTTAGCAACTGGTAATTGATGTTCCCTTTTTCAAAACCGGTGTTAATTGGCTATCAAAGACCTATGGCTTTTCCAGTCATTTTGATCAACACTTGCCCCTTGGCACTCCTTTCCGCCATAACGATTTTTGAACCGGTTTTCGGCTGGTTCTGAGTGCATCGGATGAATGCATTCAGAACCAGCCGAACGAGCAACAGCTCGCCAATATTTTTTTTATTTAAAAGCACTACCATGTATATAATGGCGAGCCGTTGCTCGTTCGGCTGGTTCTGAATGCATCATATATATATCTTACTTTTGTCTAACTTCATTTGGGAAAGACTTAGTCATGTAGCGTGTAGAACGACAAACAAACCTAAAGTGCATTTTAAAGCGTACTATTTGAAAAGTCCTGCCTTGGCAGTTTCTGCCGTCTTCTTGGCCAATTTCTGGAACGAATAAATCATTGTGTTATATATATAATGCATATATAAAGTTCTAAATTAAAGTGAGATATATTTTATATACAAAAATTCGACTGTCTAACACTATGTAGTAGACTAAATGCTCTAATCAATGATGAGTCAGGAGGTAGGTTATAACAGAGCTTCTTAGCTTAGCTTGTTGCTCCAATGTCACCATTCTATTACCCGCGCCTTGATCTCTTGCTGCCTGTTACGGTCACTACCGTAATAGGTCACTTTGTCGCAAGTCTCGTCACGATTGTCCTGTTTTCAATATCATTATCATCGTCACATGCCCTGACTCTGTCCGCATATCCTATACGTTGATAGAAAAATACATTAGAACAACGTCTAAGTCATAACGGTATCTCTACAGAGACAATCGTTACCATAGCCACTTTCCTCAGCGCTTATTTTCCCTTTCGATCTGCCCCTCGATTTTGCATTTTGTTGACACGAGCGCGTGTTGAAAACAGAGAGATCACAGAAGCGATCCGGAAAAGGCAATAGCAACGTAAAAGACCAGGGCCGGTTTTGAACTGGGCCGAAAATGAATCCAGCTTGCCTCATTCAATCGACGGTAGGCAATAGAAAGGCTCGGTTAGAGAAGCAGGTATTATTTGAACAGATGATGACCACAGTCGAATAAAGCGCCTATGGCTAAGCGATTCAGAGACGCGCTACCAGACTCTTGGCCAGTGCGGTTAGACAGCCTCGTAATAACAAAAGAGCCTAGTGGGGCAAGACGTTTCAGCAACATCAGGCCGTGATGGAAATTTCCTAGGATCATCATAATAGAAACTGTCACCGCTGTAGCAATAGCGTCCACGACTGATAGGTAGCGTGCTTCCTCTAACGACTCTAGATAATTGCTCATGTCAGGCTGCGAAAAAGGGCACTAGATGAATGGCTTCTAGCAGCTTCGTGAATATAAGGCGCGATATTTATGATTTTATTGTTAATGAAGACGATCGCGATGGCGATGGCAACAACAACAAAAACAGAAGCAGCGCCAGGCGTATACTTGCAGGAACTGTGCTTCTCTGTACGTGCCACGAGCGGCTAATCAATTGCGTCAGAACGACGGCGAACATTACGACCATTTTATAACCACAACATTTCTCGCAGTCGTCTTCACCAGTTAGCGTTAACGTTGCTATCAAATCACAAACGAGCGTCAGTACCCGTTCCCAGGACTTCCCTTTCCTCTCAGTCTGCTCGGCGTTTACCAGCTTGTATGGACTCTCCTATATACGAGTGTCTGTGTCAGGCAGTGAACTAACGAACACGCTCGTCTAGAGTCTCCCTCTCTCTGCACAACGCACCATACAAGGGGCCACCGAGGGAAGCGAAGCGAGGGAGTGATCCGTAAAGGAAAATAGGCAATGCCAGAGCAAGGCATAAGACAGAAACACAGAAACAGCACAAGGCGAGAGAATAAACATATGCAGAAAAAATCAGTGGAGAGCCGAAGGGAGAAAGCGAAGAGGAAAAAAGGTACTGTTGCGGAAACGAGAAAGGAAAGACTCGTATTACACAGAGGGAGATGAAGATGGGAAACAAGAGAGTCGGCAGGGAGACTTGGGGCGAAGGACTAAATGAGAGAGAGAGGACAGGAGAGCAAAGCATATATATATACATATATATATATGCTTTGCTTATATATATATATATATATATATATAGAGAGAGAGAGAGAGAGAGAGAGGAAAGAGGAGAGTGTGGGGGTAAGGAACGTAGCGTGCAGCGTTGCTATTAGCTGCATAAATCGAGTTTGCTTCATAGCCAAAACTCGATCATCGATCGTACCTGCCGAACGGGTGATATGAATACTCATCGTTGATTCTTACTGTTGCCAACAGGGCAGATATTGCTTCACATCTGCTTTGAATTATGAAATCTCTCAACACAAACATACGTATTCTATCTTATCGAAAAACATCTCGTATCGGCTTATAGCCAGTATCCACTCAGTGCGCCACGGTATGCAGAACGGGGTTCGTTATGAAAAATGAGCCCACATGACAGAAATGCTGCACGTTCTGCCTATCGAGGTTTTTAGCATACAAGGTCCATTTAGCATATACAGGGTGCGAGATCAATTCTCAACAGGGTGCAGGTTCAATTAGTGCGTAGAGATTTTCGAGAAACTCCAAGCTTTCACTCATTGACTTCGGTCACGGCCGCACAAATGCGTTTCTACACGTGTCACTGACAAAGTCAATCAAAGGCTACGATAGCATCGGAAGGTTACTACCCGTCTGTAACTGGACGCCAGAATCGCCAATCAGGTTTGAGCTATCAAAGGTAGGGACCTTTGCGTTTACCCGCTTGTCCTTTTCAGTCACGAAGCTTTGGTTGCAGTCATTTTGCGTAGCCCCCTGTTTGCGTCGGGATGTGTACGGTTATTACGATCGCTTGCTTGCAAGAAAGCTCGCAATCCTGCATTTGTCTGATTCGTACCGTCATCCACATGGAACGGTGCGGCAGCATCAGCTGAATGACTGACTACTTGCCCGATCGTTAGCTTTCTGCTTACAAACATATGACGTACAGAAACACATTCGTATGTGAACATTTGCTCTGTATGTAGATAATTTGTTGTAAAAGTTGTCCTAGTTGTAGTAGGGGGCAGGTTGGTCGAATTGATCGACGTCACTTTTCTGCACTTTCTTTCTCATTTGCCTTAAAATATAATAACCTAATAGTCAACACCATCTATGATAATCTCTACTGTCCTTGTGCGCTATGGCAGCAGTGCAGCTTCCACGTGATTAAGAGCATGCGACACGGTGCCCGTACCGCACTCGCTGGGTTCTGCGTGACGCGATACACGTAAAGCTTGAGATGCTCGAAGTCGCTCTTTCTCGGTATACCTTTCAGAGTATATTGGTGCCCGTATCATCAATAAGGTGCTATATCCCACAGAAAACAAACTCTTCACATCGGTCATAATCAACGAGCATGATTGCAGATTGTTGAAGAGCTAGCAAGCAATAATGATGAGCGGGCCCTTTTATCGCGTCAACGATCAACAGACCGACGACGCCACAGAAACCTATTTGCGACGCGAGCAGCTGCCATTGCTCTAGTAAGCGACCATAGCTGATCCGAGCTGGAGGTCGACTATTTTTATACAAATCGCCTATCGGCTCACTAAGTGAGTTTAGCCCTGTTTGTCCTGTGTCAGTCAACCAATGGAAAGATGGAGAGATATGACTATTGCTCAACGACGGCAACGCAGTGAAAGCAGCCAGCGGAAAAAAATGCGCCTGGAAAAGGTGCTTCGGATCGAGTGATAGTCAGTCTTAATAAAAATAACATACAAATATCTGTGTAGATACTGACAGATATGGAGTGCCACTGATACAATTGCTAGCGTTAACTACACTAAAACCATTTATTGCACATTATCGTGTCTATGGTTCGTATTGCCTCGAATAAAGGGAACTGTAGAAGTTGTACTCGCAGTTTTATTTTATTCCCTGTCAAAAAGTTTTGAAACTTGGTTGGAAACCGTTTCGCCTTGTTGGCTCTTGTTTGTCTGTTCAGATAGAAGGAAACCATCTAGAAACTCATTTTCTTGAGACTTTTCAGTTTCGTGCAGTTAATATTCCCCATCTAGTTTTTATCAGATACCGGTTTAACGTTTCCTTTATAAGAAAAAAATACAGCTATTTTGTTGTCTGGTTCAGGTCGTGTGAATTTCTTTAGGGCTGAGGGGATGAGACTCTGTTTGCTGGACAGCGATTGCAGTTCTTTATTGGTCTGTACATACCATTTTCTTCATTTGGATAGAATCGTACCGTATAAAGGCGTGTTTCTCTTATCAGGAACAGATTCTATTGTGGTCGAATATAATGCACGAATCGAATTAGGACACGAGGATAGCTTAAATCGTAAACCCTTAAAATTTATATAAAGCCACAGGGTCCGGCCGGGCTAAATTCACGTCTGATCACACCCTAACAGACTTCGTAATGATGAGAAGATGGCTAAATTCAATGAGAACGTTATCTATTTAGCAGTAGCGTACTTTATGGTTTCCGGGAAAGGTTACCCGGAATGAGTCCAGCGCCTTTCAGATCACTGTCAATCGACCTGTAGGTAGCGAAGGTAGATTACATCAATATAATTGCTTTTAGTAACGTTTTACAGTTACAGATACACTTTGGGTTCCAATGCTTGTAAACATAATACGAGTTGTCAATGTGTCTAAACGTACAAACGTCATTTTGAGGACAAACTAGACGTGTTCATTAGGGCATAGCTGCTTATTCTATTACAAACCTCGAAAACAGAATTTTTTTTTCATTTTGTAATACCTAGTAATCATTCTTATCCTGGCTTCAGTTACAGAGAGCCCTTACCGACAAACTGGGTCAATTTGGAAATTATCTTGCGTAGCAGCAGCCTATCACACAGTAACAGTCTTTTTCGTTTTTATAAGAATGTCTTTCTTATGTGTCATGTGTAGCATCTCCGTACATGCCGAGCGGGGCAGAATAAAAATTGTTTTTAAATTTAAACATCCTATGATTTTTTGAGAGCTGAATACTTCATAAAAACTAAGGTGATAGCGAAGTGTTGGTGAAACACGAGTGATCTGACAGATGAAAAAATGGCAAAAAAAAACTACAGTTGATAGTCTTGTCTACTAACAGTAGAAACCGTATGTTTGTTGCCACGTAAAAACTAGTGATTGCTGCTCTATTGGTCTCCGACCCTTCCAATGTCCAAGCGAGTAGAACCCGACTGATTTCCAATCTTTTAAGATCTTTTGGAGGCTGAACTTAGTGTTTAGCAGTATTGCTTTGATCTGGGTAGTGGTAGTTGATTCCTAGTCTTTCGAGTCAAGCAAACTCGACTGTTTTTTTGCTTGAGTAATAACACCAGCAAACACACAATGTGATTCATTATCAGTATAGGATCTATTATCGGTAATTTCGATTAATTTACTCGGAGAATAGAACGTAATGGTAGAAATATAAACGGCTTTCTTGGTTCTATCTTTACCTATTCCGGCAATTATAGAACGGTCAACTATAGACCAGACAGAGTAATAAGTAAACATTGGACACCCTTTTTTGTCGACATGATTATATAACCTTACAACCGTTATTGCTAGTTTTGTTGTGGCTTAGCAACTTCAGACGTATGGAAACTCCCATAGGCTATAGGAAGTTTTCCTGGGCATGCGGAATAAAGTATAGTGATACCATGCCTATGAGCGAGATCTTTAAAGACATTTGTTTTATTGATTAGGTAATCATATCAGAAAGTATGTAAGTATTTTTTTGCAAGTGCTAAATTGATTTATTATCTGACCGATATGATCGTGCTACCGACATTATTAGTCCCGCAAATACCAGAAACGAAACTATCTATATCCGGTATATGTGTTCGGCCGGCAAATTTCGACCTTGCGGTCAGTTTACTACACTGCCTAAATACAAGAGTATAATTTATTCAAGTGCGCTTTTTAAGCGGGGGTTCTTTGAGGTTTTGCGCGCTTGTCACTCATCGGGCCGCTGTACCTCTGCCACTGTCGTACACTGAATATATATTACTGATCTTGTACGAAGGCCAGCAGTAGTGCAGTGACGCGGTCAGAGCGGCACATTGCGAGGCCCTGAAGGCACCGGAAACTACTGTTGTTAATTGCGGGTCCTTCGACGATTAGCGCCACTAATGGTAGTGAGTGCCCCTTCCCGAACATGGAAGTCTCTGTCTCGTAGTTTTGTAACGATCTGCTATGTCGCCAGTCCTATCAAGGCTCATTACCCGCAGCCTATACATGGTCAGAGCATTGCAGAAAAAATTTATGGTGAAATGCTCTATTCGACCCGTACTTACACACAAACGTCTACCGTATCGTTCAATACGGTGGCGACCTGGGGACGTTTTGGGAAGTCCAGATTGAAACCTATATCGCTGGATAAACCAGAGATGCATAAACCTAGCACCGGCGGTAAATCTTATGCTGTCCGATTAGAAACAGCAAGCATGCTTCACGACTGAATGACGTACATTGTACTTGGTGGTGTTTTCGTACGAACTAACGTGAGACAGGCTTCAAGCGCCACAGCGTACGGATTTTTTTGTGTTTCTTTACTGAAGTCGTTGGCTAATAGGCCAAGCGCAATGCCGAGATCGCTAAACATATTATGACACAAGTTCCACTTTTTGTCGTTTAATCTGACTGCATTGATCTAGGTGAATCTTCCTTCGTGACCCCACTTCATCGTCCCTGTCTCTTATACTTTGATCTCGAAACTAACTTCTTTAGCATATGCTACTGCTAAGATAGACGGAAAAGCAATACATGGCAGAACTATGATCCTGCATAGAACAGAATAAAAACTCTGCAGGTAGGACATCAATTGACACAAGTTATTCTGCTATGTATATATATATATAATTTGTTAACCGCCAATTTGACGCGACCGGCATTATAAGGTTAAACTAATAGCACTAACTAAAATAAACGCTTGCCATTAGTTCTGTTCCACGTCCTTAACTTATACCTTCGTTGCTGTACTGGTAGAAGAGTATTGCTGAAGAAGTCATGAATAAACAGCAGCCTATATGGGTCCATGAACTTACCGATGAACTTTTCCAGTTCTTTATATGCTACGCGTAATAGTTGTTTGTTTTACGTAAAATATACCAGTTCGGATTCCGTTCAGCGGTATATCTAAATACGAAACACAAAATGAAATCTTGTTCGTTGTACTATGACCGTACTCGTTTCGACTCCGTGTTAAAGGTATGTTAAGGGAAGAAGTCTTCGGCAACATAGCAGCGACTCCATTGCCCTGGCGTACATTTGTATTAATATACATCAATCGACCTCATTTGTTTATTTTGTGTATGTTTGATTTCAGTGTTATGACACATTTACATCCACTAGTCATCTACATATCAGATATATTATTACTCTGTTGTAGTCGAAGGGGGGCTACTTGTTTAACTGCCCTGGCCATCGTCAACAGGACCGTTCAGCGATTCAAATGCTTTCCTGTTTTACATCTGTTACTGCCTCACATGTGTTTCTACTACTTTGGACGGCAAGTTCATTTTAACAAAAAATCAGATATGCCTACATTTGGTTCTCGGTTCGTCCTAGATGCAGTAGGCAAACACATAATCACAGCAATTCAGTGGGCGCAGACGTAGGCGCGAGCGCAATGCGGCTCTGGTATTGGCACTCCGCAGCTATCTATCTATCTGTCTGTATATTAGAGGAGGAGGTAATGGTTTTGTTTACTGCATAGCCAAGCGATCAGGTGCGAGCGGCTAAAAGCAAAAGATACGGCCAAGCTAAGCTTAGTTCGAATCGAATATCTGAAGGTGGAGACTTGAAAATTTACGACGACCCAGACCTATTCTGGGGAGCCGTATTAATAGAAACCCATGGGAATAAATTAAAAATAACTATTTCAATATATTTCAGCATGTTGATTGGAAGCCCCGAATAGACTGAGCTGTAGACGATGAAATTTTAGATTCTTTTATATAGGATGACGCTAGTAGAAATGTATATATTTATTTCAAACGTATATATATATGAGCGCCACGCTACGCTTTGGGATATTTGAGCATGGCATAAAGTACCATTTCAAGTTTATTCTAATTAGGCAGGTGTTCATATTAATAAATAAATATATCTTAGTTTGCACTAGCATTAAACATGAATGAATTACGTTCGAGAGTAATCCACGATGACGCGGGACTTCCTGGCGCATCGAGGGTCTTTCAATTGTCGCGCCCGCTGGATTGGCATTCGTATCCTGTACTAAATTAGTTAACTGGGAAATCCAACCAGCTGATACATAATTCATTCCTAGTAGATTGTACCGTGATAACAGTTTCACTGAACATTTCGTGTGATTTTGGATAACATCCATTTAAAAAAAGTAAGTAGGCACTGATATTTTTGGCAATGGCATCGTTGTTCAATATGTTTTGTCCTCGACATTCTGGGCCGAGGAAAAGGACAGACTCCTTAAGAGATCGCGTGCCGGCAGTACCATAGTCATCAATGACGGAAGATCCTCATTACTTCGTGTCGAGTTAGGACATTTTGTCCAAAAGATTTCGGAACAACTTCACTATCCCGCCCTATCCTATTGCGACTCACTCCGCCAGTGAGACCCTATGCCACCTACTAAGAAATTCATTAAAAGGTTTTGTGGAGTGTCGATGAATCAGCTCAAATAGCCGTGTTTTCATTAGGCAGGATCAGGCGTCGTTTTCGATGCTGTATTACTTATGACTGCGTTGCATTATACAGCAGCACATTTATCTTGCGCTGCCTGTAATATATTTCTTTTCCGCTAGTTTGACTCAATCAAACCCGTTTTTTTTATTGCTAGCGTAAGTGTCAAAGACTACGGAACAAAGAACGGGAAAATACAGAACAACAAAATTGCACACAATCGCTTAAGCGATTCAAGACCCGGGACCAACTTATCCAGCTTCAGGCAACTCTTAAGCGTACAGTGCATCTACGTGCACTACATACATACTATAATGCCATTTGTAATGTGTCATATACAGTGCTACCCTGAAAAGCACGACCGAACACCCCTACGATACGCATAAGCGGAAAGCTAAACCAGAACAGAGAACGCATGCTTATCGTGCCGCCCATCTTGCCGACGAAAAACACAGTCCGACCGCAGCATTGACGCCACTCTACAGTCTGTCGGGTGTCCTTTCTTTTTCTATGCCGCCTGATGCGTTCGACTGTCGATGCTGGCCCTACTGCTGGCGTGCATTGAGTTGCCTTTGCCGTTGACTAGCTTAACCGTCCTCTCATAAGCTCTCTAACTGTCTAGATGGCGCGACTGACTGCGCAGTGCTTGTAAACACAGAGGGATCCCTTCCTCCTTCTTTCCACCGGTTTGTGTGCGTGAGCATAACGTATAAAGGGCCAGGGGCAGACACGCATCTCCATCGTGACCACTCGCTCTTATTGAGTAATAAAAACATGAACTGCTCATTAACAATTTTCAGTGACAGTTTCTTCGGAATCGTGAGTGCCTAATACTGGTTCCAAAGTGTCATACACTAGCGTACGTTTACTTCCTCCACTGAGAACACAACGTCAGGAGTTCGCCACTGTCGTCGTTGCTCAATTGGACCTGATTGATGCAAACCTGACTCCCCATAGATTTTTTTGACTAGCTGGAAGCCCATTGTTCCTTAGCCACATCTTCTAGATTCACCGAGCCACGCAAGAAATATCCCATTGCAGAAATAAGATCTTTAATTAATAAGCGCATGAAGTACTTGCGTGCCACACCAGTGTAACTATAGGACAATATAGGCGGACAGCGATAGCTCGTACTGTTTATATTCACCTATTTTACTACGTCAAGCTCAACTACTAACTCGTGAATGTCGTATGGGGACTATACTACGCATATAATTGTTATACCGATATAAAGGAATTTTTGATCACGAAAAACGAGATTGACCCGGGTCCGGCCCGAGGGAGGTTTTAGAGCACAGTGCTTTCCAAATCGATCTCGAGGTCGTTTGTTGCATTTACGAGTTTCTCTTCTAACCCAACGTCTAGTGAACTTACAAAGTGGCGGATTCAGCGAGCAAGATGGGCTTCGGTACGCATGAATCAAACGATACGGTGAGTTCCCAGAATGATTATAATTATTAGGAATGTGAGGGACAAACTTACCAAGTAAGAAACATTAACATTAATAACGCGAATTACACTATTTTGCATAAGTATTTCGCTATTTACTTACGTGCTGTTTACACGCATGCTGGCATGTACATGGAGCTGCGCATACAAACGGATTTTGTTTAGTAGTTATAGGCGAACGCCTCGCCGCTTGTGTGCCTTGGAGTGCACATGTTTATCAGCCTTTACTAAGCGCTGCTGACACAGTCACTCACAACACAGCGAACTGCAGTTCTTTTGTTGGGCTGCCCAATTATGTCCCAGTTGCATACCGAGGCTGAGGTTTGCTCTTGCGCTTTGTTACGTAGTAAAAGAAATGGGTAGACGTTCGTGGGCCGAAAGCTGCGCACTGAACAGCTCCGAAATATCTGCGCTATTCAGTTGGGAATGACGGAGGCCTGTATTGAAGTTCAGCTCGTTCGGATTGTCAAAGTTACCGGCAAAGAGTGTAACAGAGAGAAAAATGGTAATGCCTTTTGGGATTACTAATATTTGCAGAACAAGTAGTGACGGGTTTGTAAAGTCGGCGACGGTCTTGTTCTGGCTCTTCAGACTAACTGGACGAAAGGTTGCGCTTTAGACAACAACGCAGACAAAAATACAGAGAGTAAGCCCGAGAAATCATTACGGCACCCATCAAAATCTTGTAACTGCGAACCCCATTCCGCAGCTCGCACAGAAAGGCAATACGTTAGACAACAACAAACGACTTGAAAAAAGACATGGTGCTCCGATATCCGGGTCTACTCTAACATGATGTACGCCATCACGCCCTGACCCGCATTGAACAACTTAGCAGTAATCGATTTAGCTAGCCCAGGCACGACGACTTGCGCTGCTATCTCCCAGACGTTTTATAGGTTCATCCTATATTACATAAAGGCGTTGCTACTGGACATAATCGCGATAGACCGAAAAAGCGTTTAATGTTGGCAATAAATACTGGCCGCGCTAGCAGTCAAAGGTGGCCTGTTGCACCGCAAATATACACCGCCTAAAAATCAACCCATCAGACGCACACGCGCTGACTGTATACAGCAACGCAGTTAGCGATGAAATAGAAGGATGAAAGCGATGAAGTTTATTGTGTTAGAAAAATGAGGAACAAGAGTGGCGCCATTGTGGTCATGATAGCTTTCAGATCTTGTACTATGTACGGTCGGGCCGTTTTACTTCACCATCTGACTCGGCTGTTATCGACGTTGAACAGCTAAGTGGTAGCGTTTAAATAAGACTGACTGACTGACTGACTTTGCGTGTTTCCATACGTAGAGTGTCGAAATGTCACTGAAAACCAGCAAATACTAATTAGCAGATTATTTTGTTCAACTAAATGTACATGATGCGATTTGTACTTCTCACTATGCACGTTGCTAGGAGGCTGGGAGAAGGCTTGTCGCTGTCGTAGATAGAAAGCATTGGAAGAGGTGTAATAGGAAATGGGAGGTTGGTCTCGTATGATGTCAAAGCGGATTAAAAAATCGTGAATACGTTTTGTTAAAAAAGCTGCATTTTGCCGCCAACCCAAAGGCAGGAGCAGCGGCTCTATCAAGAAGCACCGGTGGAACGTTCGAAAGAAACGAGCTCATTTTTATTAGCGAAACTGAACAAAACGTGGGACCCTCGAGAACTAAGAAAAGTCTGTCCCTCAGACGACCCTCATGTCGAGATTCTTAGAAAGAACTCCTATCAAGTTTTTCGATATGGTGGTGAGCGGTCTTCCGAACACCATGTCGTCCTAAAAATCAAACATCCATTAAATATTATGATGTGTTCTACGATTTCCGGCGAGGGCCACCACAATGACACATTTTGCACAAAGGATACTCGAACAGCAGGATATGCTGAGCCTATAGAGAGCGCAACGCGACCGAAGTAATGGTTTTCTGACAATGAGTACGTCATGCACGATGCCGTCTGGAAAATTATTGATTCGGGAAGTAACCAATATTCGAAATGACCCTGAAAAGATTATTAATTTATAGTACAGAATCCACTCACAGCTGAGATAGTGGAAAACAGTATCAGACGCGTATCACAAAAACGGCGACACTTATTGGTGCAAAAAGGCTATGTTACAAACTACTGTTTTTTGACAGTGTTAAATGTTTGGGTCCGTTTTTTAACATGGAGGGCATTATTGTAAAATGGTAATCTTCAACAGTTTAAAAAATATCTCGTTTTAGCGTAGTTGGCCCTAAGAGCTGAAATTTTTTGACTGATTTTATTTGAGTATGTTTGTCGAACCATCACTGTGGATATATATATGTCAAGGGAGAGACAGAAATTTATTTGGATGCGACTAGTGGATTCAAGCACAAACATCTGAACAGGCAACGAAAACCCCCGTAGGCCCACTTTATTGTGTTAAGGTCAATTGTGGAGAATACGATAACGATGTATAGTGTATACACGTGTTCATGGGTCGATACACAGTCGTCTGAAAGCTTCTAGAAACTAAGTCTGTCTCCGTGAAGAACATTGAGCTCAGCATAATTTGCTAAGACTGACCATGTTTAAATATGGATTGTCTTTAAAGCGTTCAGTAGATTTCACAAAGTGATGCCCGCTGTTATAGTAAATCGATTACTACGTTCCCTGCGGGTAATCTCCTAGATTGACGGGAATAGCATTCTGTGTCTGTTCTTTTCGATGCTAGCAAGCATCGATTTTATGATCAGTCATGACATAGCATTTTACAGAAAGTTTATCATAAGGGTAAACATATATTGGTGATCTGTTTATTTTGCATCAAAATAGAAAACTAACGTGGAATTTTCTAGCATTTAGTATTGCAGGTTTTTGTGAATAAACTATGTTTATTAACTGATACTGCTCTACCAAAAGCGTTTATGGAAGAAGTACCATGTACAAGCTTTTTTTATATTTGGTACAGTGATCGTCTTATGGTGCTGTTTCACGTTATTCTACCGAACATCTCATTGTTGTCTATGTAACATTATTGTTGTTATAGCAGTCATCGTCACGCTCTGGCAATAACTTCCCTTTATTAAATATATGTTAGTTGAGAAATGGAATGGGAATCCTTGCTCCGGATAAATCTTCTAGCCTAATTTCAAAGTAAGCTTTTTTTCCTTAATTTCTTTGCCAATTCTGCTTGTTTGCCATTTGATTTTCGTTTATGTCGCTGTCAGGCCAAGCCTTGGCAGTGCAGTCAACAGCGTTTTACTTGGGCTTTTGTTACTACTTCAGTCTGCTTCTGAGTTCCGCTCTGGGGAAACCGGAAAAAGACTCGCTATCGTATATCTAAACAGAGATCCTGTACAAGCCGTTATCGATCGACCCGTAATAGTGGCTGGCTTTTTGGCAAAATTATCTGTTTTTGCCGTATGTCTTAACATCAGCGGAATCTTCTCGATTGCGATCGTCGTTCTGGCGGCAGGTAGCGAAATTGGTATGATAAAGTGCCAACTTGGCAAGATAGCGGTTATTGACAGGGGCATCGCCTAGTTTAAGTGGCTAGATTTGCTTGTCATAATCACATGTGGGCCATGGGCGTTATCGGTGTTCTATGGGCAATAATCTGTAATCTATACGTATTCGGAGAAAGCTAGGAATCGTTGTGTAAATAGTAAAAATATATTATGGGAAAGCCATTAAGTATTTCTCCATAGAAATTACGCTGGCCAAATTACGAGGTAATACTCCCGAACGAAGTTGCTAGTCGAGGTTGATTATCCCGACGTGGGCAACGTTCGGGTGTGTAAGGAATAAACAGTAGCTGAACCTCAAAGTTGAAAACAAATTCATCTAGTTTTGCCTAAAGCACACCATTAGAATATGATTGTACTAAAGCTATTCTAGAATCTTATGGACGGCTGGATGAAAACACGTTTATAACCAGCCAACACTATCGGGAGCCATATCCTTGAATCTCAAAAAATCAAGTAGCTGATATAATTCAGAGAGCTCAAGGTTCAGTTCTATAGAGCATTATCAGACTGGTTGTCTTTTTCGTCAGAACTAACAAAACCGAAACATGCTCTAGGATCACAGTGACTGAGTAATCCCAAAAAGAGAAGCGTTTCTCTCTGATTGAAAGGCTAAAGGAACTATTTAAGACCCGTAATCAATTTGAAGATAATATAATACACCTAAAGGATTGATAAAGACCTAACTTCATCAGAGCCACATCATCTACCTAGTTGTCAGCTACTTATAGTTACGAATTTTATAGTATCAGTGGGACCACTATTATTTTGGGCTTATACATCACGAACAATTTGCTCCGCTACCGTCGAATGAGCACCGAGATCATTTTATACCAAATTAACGTTTTTCAACTTAGTAAAATTGACCTTCTATAACACAAGCTAAATAAATTCTGTTACGAACTAAGAGTTAGAGATGTACTATGCTCAAATGTAGTCATGGACACGGCCCCGCACATAACTGCTGTCTGTTTGTCGATAAACGAGTTACAGCGTTTCCGTCCTAGTAAGTTCAGTCACTCATTCGCATTATTATATCGTTATACTTCCGGTAAATATAAGGCGGTTCAGTCGTAGCATGATGCGATCTCTACCTACAGCAATGCCAGTCACTTAAACAGTAGCAGGCCCTGCAGAAATCCGATCAGCGAAGGGCGCTTGCGGAGTGGCATGAGACACTGACACATTGTTCTATAAGAAGACAGCGGTATGGGCAGTGAAAGTTGGTCGCCCGACGGTCAACAACTTCGAAGGACTCGAGTGTGCCAGAACAGAGCTCAGTTAGCAGAGAATTCAAACTTTTCCGATCTGTATTTGCTTCATTATGGTGACCAACGAAAGCAACGGCGAATGTGAGGTTGGCAACGGTAACAACATCAATAGAGGTCGTTGTATGGATTACAACACTGGCACGTAAGATCGACCTGTTCTGCAGACTGTTCTGCAGACATCACTGATTCGAGCCATACAAGTAGAGCGGTGACAGATGAAATGACAGCATGTAGCCGCTAGAAACTAGGAACAAAATGCGAGTGCTATGGTGGTAGCGGCGAAAGTTGTTCATTGTAACTCCAACCGTGCCTATATACGATAGGCAGACCCAAAGGCATACAGGGGAATATCTATACAACAACCTAGAGATCAAGAAAATGGAAGAAGCACAAAAAGACAGATCGAGATTCTGGCGGAACAAAAAGTAGATGGGAAATGGGCGGCTATACAGGAGGTCTTAGTATAAGGTGAAACCTGTTGAAGGCAACCTTCCTGCTATCGGCGAGAAGACGGGCCTAGCGCCAGTGAGAAATGTTCGTGCATGCGAAACAACCAAGAATGATTAAAGGCTTGGCAGGTCATCGATGATGCCGACACGCTAAGCTTTGGCTCTGCTGTTCGAACAGATGTTGTCGAAAATAGGTAGTAAAAAGCAAATTCATTCATCCAGAAATGGTATCACTGACGTTAAAGGTCATAGTAGTCACATTTTTAGTACAAATAATGACCACAGGTAGATGTAAACAGGTGTACACAGACAGACTGACACTCATTCGACGGGTATGAGGCTGTAACGGGAGAGGACAACGCTGTAGATGGCGGGACGACTATAGTCTTGCAGCGTTTGAAAACGACGAGGTGTTTCGTGTTTTAGTGCCACAATAGCTGCTAACACTGATGCTTGAACGGCCGATGTCGTCACGTAAACATCACCGCAATCTTAAACAAGGAACCGGTCGCAGGCGATTGTATGGTAAGAAATTCGTTTTGGAGTAGGTAAAATGCAAATCAACAAATGGGCTGGACAGAGATAGCTATGGCCAACGTGCTGCGATCGTTTTGTTGTTTTTTTTTCTCAATTTAAGAGTATTCGGCTGCAACTCCTATTCGATAACTAAATTTGAGATAATTGAATGTTTTTTTTTATTTTACTAGAAAGCGTGATTGCTTGCTAGGCGCTGTTGTGTGACACAGGCGTTCGGCCCTCCTTTTGTGAGGCGAAATTATTTTAGGCGTTGAAGCTGAATATAAAATTATTGGCTCTGCTGTTATCTTAGTCCGGGCGTACTGTGCCGTCTTTGTTACACGTCCGAGAGCCTCTAACTCCTAAAACGGAAATTTAAAAAATAGCCAAATCTATAACTGTACATTTAACGACAGGAAAATTAAATTAAAACAAATAAACCGAAAAGTGAGATACATTTTCGTCCAGGCAAATGGCAGCTGATTATACTCCAAAATTTCAAAGAAAACAATTTTTTTTCCACTTAAAAAAAGCAAAAACTATCATATTGGCTCCGAGATCATGATCTAGATGTGCTATAGCTTCATAGCAAAAACCATTGCCGCCTCCCACAACATTTTGGGGCACAGGAGGTACATGTCTGGTCCGTGCGCATAACATTTTTCATAAAGGTCCAAAATGCAGAGGTCTAAGATCTTTGTTTAAAGATGACTGGAACAAACAGTCCTCTAAGACAGAAGAATTGGGGAATTCTCCAGTAGGGGTGTATGCGTAAAGGTTAAGTCATCGTCGGGAGCAGCCATCAAGGTGTCATTCCGAGTAATGTTAGGTTGATTGCATAGATAACAAAGAGCGCACAACGAGACGGCACTTAACGGTTTCTGCTGATGCCGCTACTATTCTTCTAGTTGCCAGGGGAATCGGTACCTAGCCATTGAGACCGAAACCCCCATTCTGAACAGTGGCATCCGAGGGTCTGGAATGTGTGGACACATGAGCCTTCTACCATAGGCTTCTCGTATCGTTGAATTATTCAGATCGTTTTTTTCCAGCATTCAGTCTCTCTGATCATATTATTGCTGTTCCGCATGCATTCAAATTGGAAATCAACCAACAAACCTAATACAAAGCTGTCTGTTCCAAGCGATGAACAACGCAAGGAAAAAGGACTAGAAAAAACGGTGTAGCTGTTACGTGGCCCTTTCGATGTAAGCCCGTTCACAGGCATTTTGACAAGGAAAGGGCAGTACAGACTTGTGGGGTACGCTTGCTAGTGGTCAACGTCGTTACAAGAATGAAAATTAGCAGAATAGAATCAGTTTCGTCGCGTTGTCAAGATGCTGTCACGCGCAAAAGAGCTTCCAAGCCAAGCGCATTCGACATGGATAACGGCTTTTTCGTGACGGAATGCGCTGTAATAAATAAAAGTCGAAGTGCAGGGCGTTGAAGAGGTAACAAACGAAGTAGACACAACAGGAACGCAGGGGATATTGCTAAGTGCAAAATCAAAGGTGTAGGGAGTCGTAAGAAGGGGCGGATGAGGGGACAACAGTGCAAACAAGAGGGTCAGATATAGCGGCTAGACGAGTGTGTAGAGCTCACCTGATCCAAAAACCCAAGCTAGTTAGTCAGTCGAATAAAATAGCACAGAAGAAAGATAGAAAAAGGGGTAGCTGCTCCTCTAGTATAAATCATAGAAATATGGCCGCTCTTGCGTCTATTAGGCCGTAAGTCCCGCAGCGGATCCAAAGCGCGTATAACATCGTATGGTAATCGTGTATAGGCGACAAAATATAAGACCTTGTAATTCGGAGCTTTTCTGGGCTGCAAAAACCTTGCTTCTGGGCTCCTGCCACCGACTTTTATAACAACTACGATATAGCGAAAGTCATTTGCAGGGCAAAAAGCTCGCAGCGGAAAGCTTCAGTCCCGTACTTGTCTTCGTCATAGGCATTCACTGCATGCCGTTGCAATCGCCGAAACATACGCGCTAGAGTTCGAGTAAAGGCTGGGGAACGTTCTATGGGCGCTCAATTACAAAAAAATGTCTATAAGAGAGTCGTACGAAGTGAAAGAAGTGTCACAGCCGATATAGAAGAAGCGTGAAAAACTATCCAGAGCTGTTGTTAGTGCAGTGACACGGCGCGAGGTTTTTTTGCTTCGAAGATTTCCTGGACAGAGACGATTTCCATTTTTCGGATGAATAAGTTAACAGTAGTACAAGTCAGTACGGTCCTTTAGGACCCTCTGACTTTAACAATGGCAGATGCAGAATATAAAGTGGTAATCCGAGCTGTTTGTTATATCTATTTACAAACAGAGGAAGCCAATCGTATATTATTGTTTCGACTCTGTAGAATTAGGCTAATTTATAACTGGACTACCCTAGCATTAGTTTAAGTCCAACAAAATGTTTTAACTATGTGTGGATGTGGCTATGAAAAGCAGAAAAATCGTTTAAGCTCTGAGAAGGTCTCACAAACTTAACGGGTGTTTGTCAGGTGACGGGTGCTGTGGAGTAATGAAACGTACCCTGACGGTTCCCTCAAGCAAACTACGGTCCACAAAGCATGTACCACACAAGATCATCAAACAATGGAACTACCTAAGTGGACAAATTACCTGTTTTGTTCCCGGTGCGTAGAATCAAAACACTGATCCTCCTCTCTCTAAGTCCGTCCTCTAGAAACTCTTGATATATTTGACTATTCCTTATACATTTATTGCAAGTTTTGAAAACAAATTGTACAAAGAAGCGCCGTAACTTCAATAAACTGTAAATGTAAATTTAAAAAAAAAATGTAAACAGGCTCAGATCAGGCCAAATCGAGGAAAGAAATGATTAGCCCGAAAAGGCCGAGAAGATTTTATTTTGTTTTTGTTGAGACACCTGGCGTTGAATATTTATCCGGCTTATGGCTACTGTTCTACATTTTGCTATCAAATCAAAATTATCCTCGTATCGCGCTTCGTGTCGTCTTGTTGCTATCTGGGTTTCGTGTATGATATGGCTAAAGTCGGGGCTGATACAGTCGCACCGAAGCGCTGCAGCAATGTTCCCAGCGTTGAAGAAGCTTGACCGTCGCCATTGGTCGTTAGTGGACCATCAAAAAAATAGTTTTTTCAAAACTTTGGCCAAGCTCTACTGAAGTCATTGGGTCTGGGAGCTCTTTGATCTAGGACCATGTTCGGTCTTTCCGTTATCGTTTGATGTATTTCGTCCTTTATCTACGATGTTGTCAGGTTACTTTGTATTTCGAAATAATAATGAACTACATCTCCTACTTGTTTCGGATCGTCGTCCTTCATTCTCTTACTTTTAATAACACTGATATTAAAATGTATTTGTCTCTGTGCAGAAATATTAACGTATGGTTAAATGCTGACAGCGGCACGCTGTTCGGGACGGCTGGGCCCCTGATTGAAACAGACTAAGGGTCACTGCTTCAAGTTCACTACTACTCCACACACTAATGAAGCTGTATACACAAAGGAAGCTATTACTAAACGCTGACGCCCAGCCAGTTTTGAACGATAAACGGAACTAGTTTCTAGGTAACAACTTAGATATATAGTCTTTAATTATCAGTGATTAAGGAAAGTGTACACAGAAAATTCAGCAGTAGTTTAGAAACGGGAACTTTCAGTGCCACATTATTTACTAAGGTTTACAATGTCTACGTATGCTGAAAATCCTTAGGTTAGTTTGTTTATATTTGCTTAAAAACGAACGACCCTCAATTCTACTAAACTCTAGACTGCCGTCTACTTTAATTATGCTGGGCACTACATTGGTGTCACGCTTATTCGTGGTCTGTCAATGAGCTATACCGAAAACGATTTAGAAAACTATCAGTACTCATAGCAGAACACTTTCCTTTCCGATGAGAAACAATAATATGACGATACGTTACCACGTGGGGAAGTTTGACGTATACGGATGACGGTAGCGATAATCCTTTTACGTCTGGAGTGCTAACTGAAAGCTAATCATAAGGGGGCCGTTGTTCTCGCATAAGAACGTCGCTGATGGCAAAGCACAGCAAACGCTGAGGCAGAAAACTATCTTTAAACTGAAAAGTCTCAACGAAAAATGTGGCAAGTTTAGAAAAGAAGTGGCCAGTAGAAAATCTTCCGCTTATCTGGACGGAAAGCCGAAATCAAGGCCGTACTACATCTAGGGCTTTCTGAGTTGACGAAGCTTCGCTGTAACTGAAAGCAAATTGGAGGAAATTCTGACATCGTGACATTGCATTCTTGCAATATTTCTTTAATCAAATTTTTATAGTGTCAGGAACCACTAAAACAAAAAGAGACACTCCAACGTACTTAGTCTTTTTTGATACTCGCGTACGTAAAAGCGGGATAAGGCGGGCAAGCTGGGAAACCGATGAGTCATAAAGAATATGAAATAACGACGGAGGCTTACGGAGTCTTTTCCATCACCTCTACCCGGCTTGGGACGAACTATACAAGGTCTATACTTCACACACGCTCCGAATATCTCGCCATCCTTCCGCTCTGCTCTAGTCTACCTAGACGAGAATAGACTACGAGGATGCCGCTCAAATAAGTGCAGCCCCTCCCGTCCTGCAGAGAACGAATGTGATTACTCAGCATATCGGTTGCCATTGAGGAGCCATTAAAGGAATACGTATTTCCGAATATGGGCCCGAAACGTATTTAATTTAACTTCTAGTGTACGAAATCGGAAAATACGGAAAGCATCACGGTAAGTATGAATCAGTCGTAGAAGAATCCAACAAAATCACATTATTAGATTATATTGAATCGAGCTTAAATAACCTATTATTGTTAAGAACTGAAGTAATAAAGCGTGAACTATATTTAAAAGTAATAAATTAATATCCATCTCAATGACCACTTAATGGTATTTTAGTGGTGTCGCACATGGTCTGATTTCACGAAACTTTATCGATAAGTATTTATCTCTAGGTCAATACTGAACGTAGAAGTCAAAATATTTACTGAGTTATATATTTATAACTTATATGTTTTTCTATTTTGTGGCTCTGTAGAACACAGGAGACATAAGTGGATAATATATAGCGGACAGGAGCAAGCAAATCGTGTGCGAGTTGCCTTGTATGCAATTATCCATCTTTCATATATGCACACCGCTAGAGAGCTTGCGCGCCTCATATACACATATACGTTTTTGCCTTCGGCAAGCTTTGTTTATCATAGCGAGCATGTATTCATCCGCTATTCTTAGCATCGAAAAAAGACTTCTTTGCGCAGTTTAAAAGAAAATCTACTACTATTCAATTTGTTCAGGCCAAACGAATTTCCTCCAAAATTAAAAGATTCAATTTTCCTTGAATCGATGGTCTACCCTATTGCCAATTTCTGTGCAACTTCTGAAAAGTCCAAGCAATATTTTAGCGAGGCAAGGTTGAAAAACTTCAATAGTGTTTAAAGTTTAAAAGCTCGAAATTCCGCCAAAACGGCGCAAAGGTCCAATCTTGATATAATTTGATTTTTAATACAGTATATGTATTATATATATATATATATATAATTATTATTATTATATAGTATATCGCTCATATATAAGGTTACCCAGACAAGCTCTAACGGTGAGTTTCTTTTTAGAGCTTTCGCTAATTTTTTAACCCTTGGGTGTCTTACCCGTCTTAAGCCCTTGCATCTTTGAGAGACCTGCGTTACCATAAGCCCAAAATCGAATCTCCCTGAAATTTTTTTGCATATAGCTTATTCGAGTGATATTCTGACAGATTTACGTATTATAATATGGGTGACCGTCAGATTACTAACGAAAACTTATTTACGTATGAAAGACGAATATTTGGAAAGAGAATAGTAAGTGACTTAGATCCCGTTCGGTCGAAGCTGTAATGGCGGTGGATGGTAATCATATTGATAAATATGACCATCACGGATATCACTTTTAGCACCCGCAAAGAAAATTTCGGATAGAGTGTTAGAAGAACCTTATCAGAGAGATCACGGATTGAGGCAAAATATTCTGTATGTTTTTCTCGTTGTTTTGTTTGTTCATGGCGAGCTTTTTACCTGTCACTGGCGGCTGTCAGACTCATAGGCGTCCTACTAGTAAAAGCAGAGCTCTTAACTGAAGAGGGAATTTCTCTTGCGCTCGGGTAAGCCCGCAAAAAATAGTGCTGGCACTACTAGGTCAGAGAAAGATGAGTCAACATCAACAGCTCTCCGACTACCACCCATTACTTAAGCTTCGTCTCTGCTTGTCAAGGCACACTACCATCAATACCTATAAATATTGGCTGCCGGCGACAGCCATCAGCAGGCCTGCTCGCATAGAGTGCAACGCTTGACGCCTGCTTGGCAGTGAGCGAGGCAGTAAAGAATTACCAAGCCATTAACGAGCTTCGCAATCACGCAGAGCATCCCGCCCTTTACCGGGCATTTGGCCAGCGCCTATGGATACCCTTAAATTGTAGTGGTCGTTATAGGGGTGCCAAACAGTCTGTATATCCCCCATGTCCATCCCCTTTTCTAGCCTTAATTTTGATGCATGGCTATTTTGCACGTTCGAGGTCGCCACATATGTTGCATCCACTAGCGTAGACGTCCGGGCATCCGTGCCCACCTCAAAGTGTCATTCCTTCCTTTGAGAGCATCAAGCCAATCTCAGACGCTAGGTAGCTTGTCGGTCGTTCCATGTGCGAGACCATGCCTGTGGCGTTGTGCATCGTAGTTAGTCATTCCCTTTTTATCATCCGGGAAGAAACCATTCGAGACTGGGATGTTAGTGATGAGCAGGTGGGTGAATGAGAACTTATAGGATCTCATTATGACGCAGGTGCCCTTGTCTCATATTGGATTCCTTTAGCTACGTCGATCCACACGGACTTACGCTTGCAGCTGTTGCCATCAACGCCGGAAGTACACATGGGGGCTGCGCGGTTACGATGCCAAGCACGCGCATTTCGTAGATTCCCGCAGTAGTGAATTTTAAAAGACTTCAGGCCTGGAAAACTACGAAGCACTTCAGGCTGAGGGTCGGCCAGGGAAAAGCTTTATACAGGCTTACGCAAAAACTATTTGGATGCATACCATTGGTGGTCACTCGTGAAAATGCCCTAAAATCCAACCTAGTGAAATCCCGTCTCAAACACACGCTATCGAACATTGGCAGGCAGCATGCATAGTTGACATCCAATTAACGTAATCATAATAGGCTGTGACGGCGTTTACCACTGACCTCTAAGATTCTTCAATTGAACACGAGAATAGAATTAGTCGAAGATGTCGCTTTGGACCCTGGGGACGTTTGGCATGAACCGCCGGACTAAGCCCCGTCTTTTAAAGACCGCTCGCTCGCTGGTCGCACGTTGCCTACTCGCTCAGCTGTAACAGAAGTCGATGAATAGTTACTATTTATTCTTCATATCTCTATATTGGCGAAGGACTGATATGTACAATCGCATCAATGGTTTTATTTGTTGTATTTTTTACTCGTGTGGGCCGCTATTGGTTTCGAAATTCTTCTTGGTCTTCTAACTAAATTCAGTTATTTTATGTGGCGTTGTCTGAAACCACCAATTTATCAAATCAGCCATTCGTAAATGTATCGGATATTTGTATATTAGTCGAACTTGATTGTAATAGTTTTTCTTCTAGTGACTTGCTTAGCGCGAACGTTATTTGGGGTAACTTCTGGCCATATGCTCTACTCAAATAGTTGCAACTTGTCTATCTACACTAGCAACTTCAAAAGGTTTTTATAAAATACGACACTACGGAAAAAAATCATTTTATTTATTTTTCGACTTGCTTTTGCAATTTTCCGTGTAGGGCTACTAGTGCCAGGCTGATCATAGAACAATGATCCGCTGATGTGCTTTCGAATAAGAAGATTGGCTGTGTCATGAAGATTTACAAGAGGGCATAAAAACAATTCAGAATAGCTAGATGTGACTGATTTACGTCAAGCAGGCCTAAAGACTGTTACATTGCATATTGTCAATAGTTCAATTGTGTCGCAATATGAATAATTACGCCTAAAAAGATTGCCAGCAAAAGATTCATATATTTCTCTTATTAATGAACCCCTCTCTCTAATTCCGGTACTTGGATTTACTGAAAATAGAGGAAATGTGACACAGTGGTATTCTAACGGGTTGGACGCTACCCCAAAGGTTCCGATAATTTTATTTATATTCTTATAAGCGTTCATATTGTATCATAGGTCTATTTATCCATGGACCAAGACGTCATTTAGTGTGGCACAACCTCAAGATCGAACCCGAACTTTTCTGTCGGGCGGCTTTTAAAAAACTCGGTTCACGTGAGACATAGGGAACACGGCTTTTATCATTACTGTGATCAGGCTCACTTCTCTACCAGTTCATCTTTTATGCGGAATGTTAACTATAATAGCTTATGATGGCGGAGAAAGTCCCTAATGTCTAGATCATGGAGTTTGCTATGATCAAGTACTAATTCAAGTTTCCTATAACTTCTCTTCAGTATCTTGTTTCGGCCGGTAAACCTAAATGTCACATATTGTTGGTTAAGTAGCGGAAACAAGGAAATCTTTTGTCGTCACAGATAGTTTTTTGTAGGTTTCGATCCACTTAGTTTCGTGGAGAATTTTTTTTTTAAATAAAAATAAGCCGTCCTGCATCTGGCGATCAGCAGCTTTTTCGAAACAATTATCCGTAGCATGTAACAGTGGTTCAGCATCATAGCCACCGCAGTGCCGAATAATGGCATCATAATTTATGTAAACAGCTGTAATTCTTACATATTAACTAACGCAACTTCCCTAGTTTTTTGCCCTTCCTTTTGTTACTCATAAATAATTAGAGAATTTTCCAGGATTGTTCTGTCAAAGGATGAATAGGGACTGTAGGACATGCACTACATGACTACCGGGGGCTTCTATTCAGCTATTACAGAAGTGAGACGTTGTGGCCCACGTGATCGGGACAGCATTCTATGTGCTGCGAAGCGCTTCACTATGAACAGCGCGCGATTTTTCCCTTTCTGAGGAGATGAGTGACATGACTCTTGAAAATATGACTATCTTTGCACTTCGCACAGCTTTCACAAACAGGCAGCGTGTCCTGTGGCGTTATTCAGCATGACTTCACGCGTCTGCTTTCGAAGTTTTGTGATTCTCTTCGACGTTACGTTATTGTGTAGGATTCTGTAGGCTGAGCTCAGTTGGTACAGATGACACCGTGATACTGTTTAATCTATGGCAAAAAAAAGAAAATCCGTAATAAGGGAAGCCGATAAGTGCCACAGTCCTCACATTGCTGCCTACTCGTCTCGACACCTTTCCGTAATTGCGAGTCCATTTCAGCAGCTCTTCGAAAAAGGGAAGAACTCGTAAAGATGACTGATAAAAACTGGATTGATGGACACGCGCACTGTTGGCCATCAAGTGGATGTTCCACGGAAGCATAACAATATCGAGCTAATAATGGTATTAAACCCTTGATAATATCTTCCAAGCCTTTCTGGGGAAAAATCGCTTCATGCTGCTATGGCATAAAGCCGAAGATAGAGGAAGTAGAAGAAACTATCAAATAAAGATTCTATCAGATTGCACTAGAACATCGCCAATCAGACTCAACTTGAACTCGCTGTAACAGGAAAAATTGACCCATAATATTAGCTGATGTACATATAGCAAGGTTACATAAGAGTGATTATTATCATCATCCTTATTCTGCTACCGCCCATAAGTAATATAACGTGATACGAACGTCGTTAGTACGTTATTACCTCGCCTTGCCGGATGCTAGTAATGTATGGAGATAAAGATTCAGTTCCCAATAACGCGTTGTGATGTAGTTTCAAAATGCTCGTTCTCTTCCTCAGTGAAACTATGCGCTGATTCCTAACAATTAAGTAACCAGGTAAAGCCCAATAACCTGTATTTTTAGATGCCCTGGAATTGCCCTCATTGGTATTAAACTTTTACGCTTGCGTAGCTTGTACACAGTGGCAGCAATTTCCACGTTGCCATATTGACGCACCGTGCCTATATCCTTTTATAGGCTGTTTAGTTCGTCATAACACTGTTTGCCCCATCTTTAACGTGTTTTTGATATCATTATCTTAGTTACGGTGGCAGAGGTAGCTCGTAGTGCTCCGCGCCCTTCTCGGTCTCTTCTTTCTATAGATACACCAATCTCAGATTATTGGCACCGGTGGACCAAAAAAGTAATACCTGTCAGCCCAGACACTCTTCTTAATAGGCTATTTGTTACTAGTTTACATCGATCCAAACCCCACTTCTTTCTGCCATCGCTTATTTCGATGCTCTAAAAACATCTAAGGACATGGCAATCATCGCCACAATTTCTGTAAATGTTGACTTGCCATTTGTCTGTCCTGGTCGCAACCCTTTGCATAGTTCTGGCAGGATGCTGGACCGGCAACGCATGGGCGACTGGTTTTGGAAAATGACCCCGACAAAGGAGTAAATAATCTAAAAGTAAGGTGCGGGGTCGGGGCGTAATCGGGGCAGCTCTATGCGTATTTGTCTTACGTGGGCTCAGGTCGACGCTCAACTTCAGCCAAGCTACTTCCTGCTGTTGTTTTGTTGCGAGTTGTTTTTGTTGTCTATTTACTTCCTTTGTGATACTTACAAAGCTTCCCGTCGCAAATCAATGAAGAGAAGTAATTTCAATAATTATCTTTTGCCTGTTAATATTGGCCGCAACTCATTTTACCAGAGACTTATAAGTTTTCGCCGTTGTTTTTTCGGTGCCAAAGTGTCCTAACGACGCTTGACTAGCTTAATTCTACAGAAAGTGTAATCTCAGACTAACCGAGGGCTGGCGAGCCTTTTCTGATAATGTAATTACTAAGTCAGTTTGTTAGTCAGTCTTGATCGGAGCTAGCTCTCTCCATAACATTGAGAGCCTTTAACAAGGCTGAGCGCTACTCATATTCAGTGTCGTTGTAGTTTTTATTTTGCAAATAACAATTATCGGGCACACCGTATGATGATTTTTTTATGGTCAATCAATGGTAATGGGCAATTGATGCTACATCCATTTATTAGAAGAACGTTGCATCCTAAATGAGATCATCTGGGTAGCTTATCTACAAGTTCAAAACCTGACGGATATATTCGTATTTGTGAGCAAACACTTGTACGTGTTGTGTGCTCTTTGACGTAAGTGTCACCGAAGCCTGACTGAAATGTATACATTCTATTACGAAAATAATAAGAGTCTGATCAAAATATCGTCGGTTCTATGTGTGCGAAGACCGAAAGAATTAAACTTGAAGAGCAAATAGACCGACTAGTGGTAATCGCACTTAGTGCTACAATATGATCTATATATGGTCTAAAGGAAGACTGCTTTCGGCCAAACGTCGCACAGTAGGCGGCTCTTCGTTTATGAACAAATTGTAATAGGGTAACTTTTACAAGTTACAATTGGATTCCGAAAGTGTCAAGACCCGATGCTGATGCGCTGGTCAAGTTCTTAGAAAAGTGGCTCAACAAATAGAATCATTTCCTAAATGCCTATGACAGGCCTCAAGGTAAGTAACAATCGCGTAGAAAAGCCACCAGTTTTCATGCTGTCAGTATTTCTCATAAATCAGTAAACAAAACAACGACCGTTCAGCTTCAGCGCAACCGTACGTCGTGAAACTGCTACGGTGCGTTTCGAAATTGTGCTTCGTACTGTGTGCTCATTTGCATTGGTGAATACGTAGATAAAATCAATCACATATGAGAGATGGTCCATCTTGGGCGTCATTTCTGACTGCGTGGCAAAACTGACAAAATATCGAAGATGTTCGCAAACCAGTACCCAAAATAAATAAGAGATGTTTACAGCTTAACTCATCGATGCCTACGTCACTCTGTAGTGGCTATTAGAATGTGTTTAAAAGTTGTTTATTAATCACAACAAAAGACCTTTCCTTAGGTGTCCATTAAGCGTTGAACTGGAGCCGATCCGGTGAATCAGAACGGGGAAAAAGGCCAACATCACTTTTACCGCGTCCATTCGTATCCTTTCCTGGAAGAAAGCTAACAGGAAATAAATAGAAATCGAAAACAAATATAGATATACATACATAGAGTGACGATGCTTACTCTTTTCTAGCCACACTCCTTCATCAGGTTAGACACAATAGATTCACTTCTTTACTCTCAACTACTGTTGTTTCTCGTTCCGTACGAACGAAGACCAGCATTGTTTGATATCTGCTTACGGCCACAGGCTGACAGGCTAAACAGAGGTGACTATAACCCTGTGGAGTCCCTGGGCCCCTTCGGTGAATTTCCAGCCAAGAAAAATAGATCTGAACGATAAAAAAAAGGCTGGAATCCTTGCAATATTGGATAGTTGGATAGATGATGTACGTCTTAGAGCCTGATAAAGCAATTTTTTCTGTCGAAAGAATTTCCTATGTACCTGTGCGTGCTAACACGAATCTATGAGATCGCGTGAAGCTTGTGTAAATAATCACGGCTAGGGCAAACGTAAAACACATCTTCGGTTGACTCATCAACTGACCGAGAAAGCGGTGCAATCGTATGACAGCGTAGTTTGTTTTCACGCGAAGCCGGGCCTCGCTTATCGAGTGCGCCTGATGCGCCAACAAGTTCATCTGCTTTTTTCAGCTGGCACTTTCGAAAATTATTATTATTTCATCATTGCAGAGAATGAACTTCTTTTGACATTACAGATTCACTAAGAGGAAAAATTCCTCTCAGAAGAAAACAGATGGAAAAATATAAAATGAACGTAGCAAATATAAATATATATGTCCTGCTTCTCCGTTCGCGTACAGAGAAAATGGTAGGATCAAACAGTAAAGCAATGCAGTCAAATATGCTTATAGGCTGATCTAGGCATAAATATCAACGTGCGAGTTCGGGTTTACGGTACTACTTTTATTTTCTGTTTGTGAATTTCTGTCTTGTACTCTTGTTATTGTTGGAAACGCTATTTTGGCTTTCCTATAATAAATTTCTCTTACGTTTATTGCATTATTTTGACTCCAAAAAGTGGAAGAAGTTCATTCGCAGCACCTTTTTTGGCCTCCAACTGCCGTATAAGGGTTCCCCAATCCCAAAATCAGATACGTCTCCTCGTATATCGCTATGATGATTCTGCCCCGACCAACGCCCCTTTCGTACTTCCGCCCAGCTCGCGTTACATCTATTTTTCCTTTTTGACGATAGTCTGCCTCGATAGAGATCGATTCATACTGTATCGTATCGATCTTGTGCTTCCAGCGTCTCCGCCTCCTGCTCGAGTTGTTGTCCTTTGCTGGATCAACCACCTGATTCTTGGATTTCCAATCCTCGATTTCCTTTGTCTCTTCGAGTTGCTGCTGTTCCACCGTCTCACCTTTAGCCTTATATCGCGTCTACCTTTGCTTTGGTTTTTATAATTCGTTACATTTATTCCTGCCTCGTTGCTATTTATATGTGAGGTTCACTGTGGCCTTCAACGTTTTTATTCCACCTCTTCGTCTTTCACATTTCATATGTTTTTTTTTTCCATTTTTTAGTTTAATTGTCGTTACTGCCTTTTTGACTTCTAGGGCTTTCGTTGTAGAGAAAAGATAGCAGCGTTATATTGGCCCCATACTTAAAAACTAGGACGAAATACTTCTTTTCATTCCAATACGATTATTGTGTGTTTTTCATTATGAAAAGTTAGCTTTTTGACAATCAAAAGGTACCACTGCCGAATGGATAATAAATAAGTTGGCATAGAAGTTACACGGAACATCACTTTCGTTTTGGAGCCACAGACCGTTCGCAAGACCGACCTGACTGCAAGGTATCGATTGGTAAATTGAATCCATGATTCTAATTTTAAACACCCGCAAAGGTTTAAGTTGAATCCAAGGATCAGTCAACGGAGTTTGGCAGTGGATCAGGCGAAAAAGAAACAAAAAAAAACCTTCAAAGCTCCGTAAGTTCATGTTTGCGGAAAAGCTCAGTGTCGAAAGTTTTAACTCGGGCTCTAGAAGATAAGAACCTAAAAACGGCCTTACGATCGCCGCTTTCGAGCCTGCAGTGAAAAGATCTATAGAACTATGCCCTTTCTACATACTGGCAGCAGGATATACTACGGTGTAAAATGTGCTAGAATGCTGTATCGGCATCAAGTGCGGCTAGGGCCTGCAGAGGATAACGTTTGGTCCAACTGCAAGAAAACTGAAAAGCAAGCAAACGAAAACGTCGGCAGTAGAAAAAAATTCTACCTAAGTTGTACTTGTTTTGCTCCGATTTTCTTCGCCATTGGGTTAGAGCATTACCGTTCGTTGTTCGATAAGGGGCAACCCTTTGAAGGTCCAGAATTGACCTGGTAACCTGGATGGCTGATGTGGTTTGTACAAGGAAAGCATCCATGTGAAATAGGATATCATGCACCAGCGCTTGTAAATCAGTGGCACAAAGATTAAAGTCGTACGTCTATGCACATATCATAGCAAACAGCATATAGTAAACAGAACCTAGTTTTTTCTAATAAATTGAACATATTAGAGCAGGCTGAAACTATGTGACCAATATATGTCTAGCATGTATGCCTCGTAAAGCTTATATGTTCTTGAGGATTCAGATGTAAAAAAAAATTAGACAAGACAGAGGACAGAACCGCGACAGCAACACGAAGCGACAAAAACAGTATGCAGTAAAAAAAATTCGTGTAACTTATACGAAGTACTAGTGATTGTGAGTTAATGGTTGTCAATTGAAGTAAGCTCTTTTCCTTTGCCATTGACGAAACCGAGCAAGCCAGCAGCGATATTGAGCGTCTATAGCCTACATCTATGTTCTATCTATAGGGAATTTGCCTTCTGATTCAACAGAAAGGGGTTATCAAGAAAGAGAGATTTTACAACGTTATCAAGTCCAGAACTGATCTAATGATGATTACCGGTAATTATGGAGGTAGAACTAGGAGCATTTAAGCATGACGTGGACACCAAGGTTGTTTATGAACTTTGTAATAGCCGTCTCCGGACGTTTTTACGGACGAAAAATCCTTAGCAACTTCTTCTTTATTTATTAAAATATTTTAGCTTTATTTAAACCTAACTCCAAGTCGTATTTCTTCTGATCAACTGTTCATTATCATTAGAGAAAGATCTTCAACCGAAAACCAGAAAATTACATACACGCACTGAGTAAAATATTTTAGTCAGAGGAGCCCTAAGGTCGCCCGAAATATTCCCCATTGAGCCTAGTGTCATACGTCGACTGAATGCTTCCGTAACTCAAAGTTAATGATCAACATCTTATAAATAAGCTTGAAAAATACTATCCTTATGGAAATAAAAAAGAAGTGTATGTTTAATATTACTAGCCAATATAGCATATACAAGTCCAATCATCAATCCACAGCCATATCTATTTTTATGTAATTGAAAATTTTATGGGCTATTAGAATATGTCCTATACAGAAGGCATACATTGTCGTATATTGACGCTGGTAATCCGAATGGTTAAAAAGGAAATTCACACCGCGCAGTATAAGGGCATCGTCCTACTTATCACGGTAATATCCAGTAACGGCTTCGTAGGCCATCTGGGACGGATCCTTTTTTCGTAGTTGCAGGATGGCTTTATGGTACTAAATGTAGCTGGCTGTTTAACGCTTTCCAAGCAGTCACGTCCACCCAGGACGTGTGGAAAAGTTTGCTACTAACTCCGGGCGGTGGCCAGAAGGATGCGAAGCAGCTAATGCGATAATAATCGGCCTACAGCCGTCTACTGACATACGGTGATACAAATATACATACTGCCGATCACAGCGCATTGAGATCTGCTCCAGATTGCAGCAAACCCTAAAAAAGCTAGACCTTTTCGGCGACCGAAGACAACGAACCAAAACTGGGCTACACATAGAATACTTTAACGTATTCAGTACGATTAAGTAAATACCAGTCTATCTTGTGCTGGATGTACAGACAGAGTCACACCTAGTTCGAAAGCAGGCCCTGTCCTTTTTTTAAAACACACGGTTAGACCTGCCGAATCAAAATAGAAAACGACATTCACTATTGGCATTATTTTGTAGCGAGCTTTCGCTTGGTAAGTGCATCGAATGTAGATCGAAAGCGAGTGAGGAAGTTTCAACACTTCTAGCGAAACTTCAAGTATGTAATGCTTTGAGTTGTGCTTGCGAAAAAAATAAAAACGATAGGCTCCCAAAAAAAATTTAAGCCTATTGAATGATACCCAACATAACTTGTTCAATACTCCCAAAGAAGAGAAAGCCTCTGGTTGCTTCCCATATTACACAGCTAAGAAATAGGCGTAGAAAACCAGTTGGCATTAAAATAAGAGGAAAAAACTAAACCAAAAGGGTGTGATATTTCGAAAATATTTTTTAGGTTTAGAAAATGATGATACAGATAGACAGAAAAAACAGCATCACTTCATTAGTTATTCTGCATTCAATTACTGTTACCAGAGGGTTTGGTTTAACATAATTAGACTTTCCTCTGAGTTTGACAGATTGAAAAGCTTCGAGAGTATGGTTGCAGCATTAATTAGAAGTGGGAAACGAAAAATTTTGCAAAAATAAGGCTGGAAAGTGTGGCAGGGTCGTTTCATTAAAAATCGACGTATACGTTACAAAATCAAAATGACATCGGTTATACTTACATTTGTTATTATAGCTGTTAGTTGTGTTTGTTAATAATTATGTTAATTAGAAATTAGAAAAATAATTATGCTGTACTGTAAGGATTCGGCAATACGGCTACGTAGTCGAACAATCGACCTATGATATAAATGAATATAAGATTTGCACAGAACTTTAACATAATTTTCATGCACTATGTATCCATATATAACGTATATATGTATGAATATATAACACACATATAATCGTAACATTGGCACAGGATTTTGCATTTGATGAAGACAGATATGATTACTAAGGTGACTTTCGTTGGACTCGAAATCCAGTCAACCAAATTTTCATTTAGTAGAAACCCATTTAGAAAGGGTGAATTTTTTTGAAAAATAGTTGAGAGAAGCTGCAAAATTTGCCCGTCACTGTTGATCGATTGCATACAAACGATTCCGAATTAAGTTGATAAAACGTAGAAGGCCCTGATTTTAATTTACGGATAAGTATTATGTAAGGCAACCGCAGGCTGATCCGAAGCTGAAAGTTGAGCTAGGACCAAGCCGATCACCGAGCGGTACGCCAACATAGTAATTTAGCTGAGCTGACTTATTTCGAGCTGGGCGTAAAAAAATGGCTTTCTAGGCATCCCGGCACCAGCATTATTCTCAGGTCTCTAGAACACCAAGTCGATGGATCAGGCCGTTTAGAGAGGCGCCTGAGTTGATTCATACGATGTCAACACCAAAACTCCTGTTACATTATCACAAATACTAACTGCAGTCGTCATAAGCTACACATTGATAGGATGAAGATATTTAGCGTCCATTTTGACACATCTGCCTTTTTGACTACTTATGCCATTGGTACAGTGAATAGGAGCGGTGGAGATAGCCCATGACTGACAACATGGCGCAACAGGTTGCTAACCGACTTTCCCAGTGTGACTGTTTCCCATTCTGTCATGAATACGTGTGCCCTCTGTCCACTATGACGTGTACAACCAAGAAGAGGCGTCGTAATACTAAATTAGGTGATAGGTAATCGAACCTGCCTTCGACTATACGTACACCGGCTGGTGTCACTCGTATATTTCAACTGGACTCAGTTGAAATGTACGAGTCACCATATACCGCTGTTTTTGGCGACTTATTGATGTCGCGACGTCGACTGTGGTGCTATGTACGACGATATGATAGATAATTGCTAAGTGCAACATGTCCTAAAAGGCAAGAGAAGTAAATATAGCAAAAGCATCATTAATTTTACCTCTTGCATAAAATGTATTTCTGTGAATCAATAGAAAAGAACTCGAATTATCATCCTCTACTGCATTTACGTAGTAGCAATACGTTCCTCAGAGCTCTACTGCTGTTCCTTCTGCGCTGACGAGTCCCCGTACCAAGTCTATAAACATACATTGAAAGCAGCGAAGTTGACCTATGCACAAATATGCAGTGGAGACACCGGAAAATGTTTATTGCATGCGATCACCTTAATAGCGATAACCCTGTCTGACGATAGTGCGCTAGCATAGGACAACGCTGCTGTTTGACCTACTGGCCAACATTTTCTCATTCTGTTATTACTCCTAGCGTTACTGCTGCTGCTGCTGCTGTCGTCAAAGTGATCTTCTTGCGATCGTAAGCGTCACCGCCGCCCTTTATGTAGCTTAATATACATAATGCCATTTTACGTGGGCGGCGACCTATGCGGTCGCCATATTCCTGTACCACTCATTTGGCGAACCGTACTACTGCTCAACTACCGACTTAGCGTATTATCACGATGAATCAAAGGGGTAGTGCCTCATCACTGGCTGATCGCTAGCGGCGTCATAGAAGGCCGGTTTTTACACAGGCTGCACCAAACGCTTTCATTCCTCCTGGTCCATTTCTCAATCCTCCATGTCCCTCCAACTTTTAGTCTTGAAATACCTTTTCTATCAACTGGTTTAAAGCTTATAAGCGAACTATCGCAGGAGGCGGACATCACATACGAAGAGTGCTTGCTAACAGAGTCTTATCCTAGTTATGAATATAGGTAGCAAATGATCGAAAAGGCCCGATTTTGCCGTCTGCGTAAAACTGTATCACTCGGCTTTGACCAGATAAATCGACCGAACCATCATTGAAATAATACTTTAAATTATTATTATGATGTGTTATATTATCAATTATTTGCTTCTATCGTGACAATCGTTCACTCATCGGTGCCTTGCATGCCCCTATAGTAACTAGACATCTGCCGGATGCTATGCTAATTGCATTATTATTACCATTAAAATATACATTAGAGCGCGCGAAGGTATATAATTGTTCGAGAAACGTGAATTTATTTAAGGTATAGCACTAACACTTGGGTATATGTTAAATGCACTCTTAGGTGCACCTTTTTGTCGTTTGCGGATTGAATCCGATATTCTAAAGGAGCCTCAACAATTGTATACCTCTGATTTGTATTACCGTACCTAACCTAGTTACTGATGGCTTGCTCGAAAACATTGGTCGTAATACACTATCGGTAGAGATGCTGAACTACCTATCGTTTTTTAACGCGCGAAAGCAATCAAAATTACACAGACCAAATTTTAAGGAATATGGATGGGGTTGAAGATATCGTTCGTCTTCGTTCTTTATCTAGGCCGTATCATGACCGCGATTAGGTCATGCGCTGTCGTCGAGATACGCGACAACATCAACTGTTTTCTTTCTGGCAATAAAATCTCGTCATGGTAATGTTTTACGCCCGAAGCTATTTTTCTGGCATGATCTTCCTTTTCCAGATGCCCAAATTGACCCATATGTCATCTACGGTGACGG
>NW_019213802.1:14138-27266 GCF_002532875.2 Varroa jacobsoni | reverse complement strand
CGTCGAACGACTCATGTAACGTCGAACGACTCATGTACGTATAGAACACTTTATGCTAAAAAATAAACCCGGCACCTTTATATAGCTCTAACTTAACATAGGCTAGTGTATCTCACACTATAATCAGCGTAACAAAATAAAAGAATTAGTAATTGTTTGTTTGAACGTTGGTTGGTGATTGCAGGCACATGCAGCTTTACTGTCTAACACTTCAATGGATTAATTTCAATTAACAGAGCAATATCTGTCTGACGACAGTCAACTGAATACATGCCGCTATGGTATACCTATTTTACAGTCAAGCCGACAACTGAAGGCTATCGAACTCGGACATTGCGTCTAACATAGTAGTTCGTTACTTTGACACCCATGTGAAGTTTAAGGCAAACAAAGCCTAATAATATATAATCCTTCATCAAATAAAATATTCTATAGATTTGGGGGCCCGAAACATAGGCTATCCTTAAAATGATGCGGTGACCGTTAATGCGATATACGACGTTAGCATTCGAACATCTCCACTGCTAGCAGCAGAAACCCATCCCGCCACTGCCACTGGGCTATGGCATAAATCGTTGCAGACAACAAAACGGTCTGAAAGTTTTTAGGTATACGTCTACAGCGACATAAGGTTCACTCTATGCTTATCCGACGAGTGCGTCATTTTTAATGTTAAACGCACTGCTTCCCTCAGACGATGCAAAACCCACTTTAGCGTACCATGCATTTCTAGGCTACCTAGCTCAAAACTTCAGCACGCTGACAAATCGCATATTACCAATAGAAATAGCATTTAAGAAGTTAAAAATAATCTCTCCATAAGTGTCAAAAAAACACAAAATCCTGGAACTGACGAAATAGTTACAAACACTATCCGACAAACTGAGGGATTCGCCGATCACAAGGTTGAGTCATATCCGGGGGCCAGATCAAGTAAATGGGCTGCTTTTTCTCAGAAAGAGCAGTGAGAGTCATAGTCTCAAAAGTCAATAACATCAACATAGCATTCGGAAATAGCTTTAGTCGCAAAACGCCCATTTCGTCTGCCAGAGAGAGAGAGAGAGAGAGAGAGAGAGAGAGCGGGGACGCAAGCTGGGGGCGAAAAAGGGGCATCGAAAAGCTACAAAAGTGCAACTGAAACGGCTCCGACATGTACCACACAGATCGACAACCTTAAACTTGCCTAAAATCCCTCTTTTTAATGATAATTTTCTAGAATTTCTTGTTTGGTCACCAAACTGTCGATGTAAATAGGCTAATTTCGAGAAATAAAACAAAGATAGGACCTATGTAAAAATGATGCTGTGTATAGAATATTGTTGGATAGAACTGGTTTGCAAGGGAGAGGTAAAAAGATCTCTGTTCCGTCTGTAATTGTGTTCGTGCGTCAATCATCAATGAATTATAAGACCAACCTCTTACAATTTCTCTTAAGCAGAGAGAAAACTTACCTCAAGGGCAGAGAGGAACGCTAAAACGCCGTGCAGGTAGGGTGGCGCGAAAATCAGTTGATCAACAGCTACCTTTTTGCAAGCCTCCATTTTAGTCTGCCCTGGAAATTTCTTGTCCAAGAATATATACCTAAAATATGAGTCGTACCAGTATAAGCACCTTCAAGTTACCTGGCTTTCACCAAGCTAGATTAATGCTAGATGCGGCTAGATTTTACAAACATGTTCTCTCTCATAATAAATGGTCACTATCACGATATCTGTTTGATCTAGTAATATTTCAAAGTCCGCACGACTTATTGTGCCACATCTTTGAACAGAAAAATCGACGAAGTCGATTGTATCGTTGACCGTTTCATCATACTCGATCCACGCTACCTAATCATTGAAGTCGTGAGTGACCCTCATCGCTACACGGAAAATGAACTTCTGCTAGGGGTCCGACTGTAGGCGTAAAAAGGTGAAATTGGTGACATACAATCGTCGCCCGTAGCCCAATTCATCCTATTTCCTATTTCGTCTCTCATGACGATGATCTCCAACAGTGCAATCGATGACCACCGATAGTATCAGTCAGAGATACGACAAGCTAGCGACGTCATTCGTGGTACGATCTATCTCTAGCATCTCATAGACGCTATCTCGCTCCTTGGCGACGCTACTGTCCATGTTAATGTACATCCACTATAAACTTCAGTCTTTTAATTATGATACTGACAGTATAGTTGTGCTGATCGTAGTGATAATGATACTGAGTTCGTTGCAAGTTTGAGCCCGGATCTCAGGCCATACTCTATGTCACACACACAATTCTCACATTGTTACCGCTACTGATCGAGAGAAGCCGCAGACACCATTGCCTAAGTCAATGATGACGCTGAACGCTACAAGATAATTCTATGAACGCGGCCCGCACTTTATCCCTCATCGTCTTTCTTTGTAGCGTGACTTCGTCCATCTAGACGCTGTTATGACCGAACGATCGGACGAGACGGTAAGAGCCGTTATTTGCGGATGCTTCCGGCGATGGCCTTGGTTGTGCGTTTTGCCCAGTAGAAGGACAACACTAGTCATACTGCAATCGCCGGGCGTCGTAGTTTGCCATCTGTAATTGCTGTGAAATGACCCTATGGACTGAAAGATATCCATGGACTTCACAATCACTCGACGTATGGGGCAAGATATGGCCAGAAAGATAATTTGCATTTCTATTCGTACAAAGGATGTGGAAAGTGGCTGAAATCTACCAATTTCAAACCATGAAGGAAATTCTTCGTTTGAAAAGCCGTTGCTAGACTGAGGCTTCCAGAGTAAATCCAAGTTCCTGTGACTTCGTAAGCCAGCATTAAGGAATTGGAAAGTGAGTTGTAAAGTGAGCCTATAGAAAAAGTAATCGCAGTTACACGATCGAAGTTGCTTTAACTTGTAGGTGACTTCCTAATGGCCTTCTGCCAGCTCAAAAATATATGACACGCACCAGCAGGTCAGATGTATTCGTATGTCGGCCTATAACTATAGTCCTCTTGTAGCGAAAATCCTAGAACTTCATTTGCTCTCAGCCTTGTTGTTGCAGGCAGATAAATATTTCCAATATACATCATGACGAGAACGAATTTTTGGGAAAGAATACGCAATGTTGGAAAGAACGCAAGAGTTGTACTGTGAACTACTGACCGAAAAAGCCTATTCTTGGCTATGATCGATGAGCAACGGTGGAAACAAAACGTATCAAAAAATTAGAATGTATCTATCGTATTTTTTTATGTACCAAAAGGTTCATTAACAAATCGTACCAGAGCCTATGATTGTGACAGAAGCACGAGTAATAGTGACATGACAGATATTTTCTGTATCTTTTTTGACCAATCGCGTTTGTAAACCTACCATTTTCGGATGATGGGTCCGACCCAGCAGGTACCAAGAATAAAATAACGAGCTGTTCTTACAGGATCATATGGTTTCTCTTTCTCGATGACATTCTGACATATTAGATCCGACGTGGTCATCAGGGCACCGGAAGTTGTCAACTGGGTCTTCCATGGATGCCTGCGAAGTAAATCCGCGTAGCGTTTTGCAACAAAAGCCATGTTCACTGTTTTTTTTTTGTTCTTTGTTCGTTGTAAAATGCTTGTTGTCGACGATTTTTCAATATAGGCGCCTCATGAAACTCCTAACCAAAACCCTGGTGAGAAAAGTGAAACCGATTAATATTGAGTAGCTATAATAATCACAAGCAGAACAGAATAAGGCAAAAGCACGCACATTTGAGGCCTGAAATTAGTCTTTCCGACTTCACGCGATGCACCACGTGCGAATACCGCACTACTAACTGATAAAATCAGTACGTAACTCACACGAAATAGGTACTACTACATAGGTTATGAACCCATACATAGGTGTTATATGAATGACACTAATATCATTGTCCAGTGAACTTTTGGCCGACACAAAATATTATACCATCTACAGGGATGTCAATTTTCGCGCTGCGTAAAGAACGCCTCCAAAATTTCGAACCGCATTAGAGGACGGGGTGTCGTCAGGACATGGTACCAACAGGATTTCATCCTAGCTAGACTAGTTTTTTAGCTAACTAGCTAGGTTACGATTTTGCGTGTATAACGATATGGCGTTACGGACGGTATAGCGGCTTAGCAGCAGGCCTAGTAATTAAAATGATTGTCAAATGCCGACAGGACGTCGTTTATAAGCCCAGTTCTTCAATTATGTTCCAAAGGCAATGTTAAGCAAATACACTATTGTGACCCAGTCCCTCAGCGACCACATCGAACGGTTCGCGTCCGAATCAACGCGCTCAAGCCAGCTTCGCTTATATTCAATATTTCCCGCTGCATGAACAATTCTTTAAGTGTTGCAGCTCAGGGTTTGGCTTGTCTTTTCGACTCTGCCAAGAAATACGTTATTTCTTAACGCTCACAAAGGTGTTCCGCAGAGAACTATGAAATGGACATAAACATCTCCTTTTCCGTCCGGACAAGCAACGTCGGAAGAAAGCGTTGAAAAGATTTCGTGGGCGCGAAATCGAACCAGTAATCGAATGTTATCATAATTTCATGCCAATTTTTTTTTAATAATGTAAGGCGAAGCTGCTTCGTGGGAAGTGCCTCGTAGTTTGTCAACAAGTTACTTAAGTATCTTAATCTTGGCTTCCTGAAGGTTAGAATGATGAGAAGGTACACCTTGTTTAGGTATTGATGCCGACTGCTTTGTTATATATCGGTATAAGGCATCGGAACGGGGACGACACCATTCGTAACTTCCATAAAGCAAAACGTGCTGGCTTGATCACTTATGTGTGGTGCCACTGAAATAAGCCAGTTACCGTATCGTAAATGCAGATGCCATAATAGACGAGGTTTTTATCGTCGTTCGTTGAATGTAGCTATTCTGGATACGCTCCAAACGTGTATCAAGCAACAGGGCTTGACATAGATTATTGCTATCGCTGCACGTCACCGTTACCGACACATGCTCTGTTAGTATTCTGACTCGGCTGCTGTTCACAGGCTAAAAATTCGTTGGTCCCGAACTGACTCATACGACATCATATCGGAATATTGTATAAAACATTATTGCACACATTAGACACGATACTATCGACCTAAAAAAAGTCTTACCGCATGTCGTAAAAGATAAACAAAGCAGATCTAGACATTTCGTTATTCAATACAGATAACTATTATCAGACTATGTCATCGACATCATTATTCGTTATAGAAGTACACTACACCGATATATCCAAATGAAAGACCGATCGCGTGCGGTTAAGGTCAGTGTCACCGGAACCGTCGTTTTTGGAGCACGTTTTCCTACTCAGTAAGCCTGTTGCCTACTGATTGAACTCTCATCCACGTCTCTGCTAGTCGACTACACCGTGTTCCCAGAGCACGACTACCATATTAACTAAAGTGCCGCCTATAGTTGAGTCAGTTTTAATGTTACAGTGATACTGGCACTAGGTCGTCTCGGCAAAACATAGTCCGCGCTCTAGCGGTGGAAATCGGTCCTGCTACATCTTTGGTAGCAATAAAAGTAACAGCAGTAACTGTGTTGGTCCCTGGCTGCACAGTGGCAGTGCCCCGTCTAAAACATCTGCCTGGTATTTCTGGCGCCGGCCATCGCGCACCCGCTCTACAATGCGTATACGCGATGCAACGAACGTGGCATATTGAACTAGAATAGCAAAAACAGTATCTGCCGTTCAAATTTGACCGCGCTTTTCTTTCATCTAATAACACGCTAGATATGTGAATCGGTTAAATTCAGCACCGTGCACGTACGACGCTGTCATTTCTATGCCATTCTATGGAATTCGTTTATTTATTATCTAAGCAAATTCTATAAAAAAATGCCTTTGCTGATGCAAAAAGATTGCCAGTTTAGGAAGCTGTTCGTCCTTCGTCGAAAGCAACGCTCAAGGGGCAAGAAGGGTGGCGATACCCTTCCCCCTGCACACGCCTGGGTGTGTGCCTATGTATTTGCCGGACATAGGCAAAACGTCGCCAGGAAAGTAATTCGCTGGCCGTTCAGAATGGCATTGTGTGAAATGAGCTATTGGCCTTCTTCTACCGACTTTGACGCCACCTTCTTAGATTGTATTGTTAACGATTACGTCAACAATGAAATATTATAGCTAGATAATAAATGGCGCGCGTTGATAAGAGCTGAACTGTGCAATCTGCGTCAATACACACGGGTGCATACGTATATCTAATCATAACAAAGCACTTGCATACGATATTGCGCTCTCTTCGGATGATTAGCTAAAAACGGCGGAACGTCTTCAAACATATTACTGAAAATGAAATTTATACGAGCTCTTTTCACTGTCATGTTCTTAGCAAAAATGTACAATAGCCATGAGATTCCGGAATCAACTAGGATGAGAAAAATGCTATGGGATCTTTTCCAATGCACGATAGATTTTTGATTTGTTAAATATCTTCCTGAAGCCTATGATACACATCAAGAGCATTTATTAATGTAATAGTAACAATAATAACAGAAGTTAACGCTCTAGATACGCTCGTATATTTACAATAAATATACGAATTGAATTAAATCAGATTCATAAGTTACACTGGTTACGATAAGTTTCATTTCAAATTTGACCGCGTATACGTACACATACACCTTTTTGTTTTACGTTTTGCGTACGTCATGTCGAAACAGTTCATCAGAACTGTTTGCTGATATCATGCTCACCTATAGCACTGGCTTTTAGGGATTTCGTTCGCGCACAACATTAGCGTAGAGGCCGTCGAATAGTTTAATAGGCTCATGCATATATAAGCGTGTTTGTTATATATATATAATTTTTTTTATTAAATTCACATTAGAGTAGATATGATATCATGTGTAACGAATCCGGATCGTCAAATGTTTTCTACCATATAAACCAAGGTTTGATTCTCTCGTTGTTTCAATCATTGCTGTACACGTGTTTACAAGCTCCTGCTAGCGCCTATTAAATTACCAGTCGGCCTATTAGTTGCCCAATAGGAACAGTACGAGTACTTCTGACAGATTTTTCTTATCCCACCTCCACAGAGCATCGAAGTTACTACAAAGAACTGCGGAAAACTACATGTTCACGTCCAGGTAAGCCAAATGATGCATTAAATCTTTTTCTGTATGAATATCCTAAACGCGGAGTAAAACGCTATAGATCTCACACGAAAAGCCGGCCAACAAAAAAAAAAGCCATAAACGTTAGATATTCATTATTCAACGGCCGCCACTGGGCACTTAATTAACTATCTGTAAATATGCAGTAATAGGAAGAATAAGCATTCAGCTGTAAATGAGTGTCTATCTTAGGTACAACAAACCTTCGCGTGACACTTTTTTACACTACCTAACGGTCCCGTGTATCCTTCCGCGATCCCTACTTAAAATGTGAAAGCGTCTTCTTCCTTAGCAAACTTACTGGTACATTGCGACGTTATATTCCTAGTATACGTGGTTTATCTAATATAACGGTATATAATATATTGTGTATAATATATACCATAAGGTACTATAATACCACCTGATATTGTTTATTTAATTTCATTAGCAATGATACAAAATCAGGGTGATGCTGTTATTCAGTCTCAAGCCTCTCGGTCTTTTTTCTTGTAATAATTATCTCCATATTATATAAATCCGCTACTTTTAAGTGCCGTATCTCTCGTTGAATCCACACTTGCGAGTCGGCCTGTTTCGGCACAAGCCTCTAACTGGATAGCGGAAAAGCTGACAATTGTGCAAGCCGAACTGCACGCAAGACGTACTCCCTATAATGAGCAAGGGTCCTTTTTTGATTCGCAGCTGTTCCTTGATCACGCTAGACATAGAGCCGATAGGTTATGATATGGCTTTATAGCCAACTAATATATAATATGGCCAACAGGCCCGATTTTATGGTCCACGGCAGGTAAAATCATGAAGAGGAACGCTTTACGTGACCGTGTCGAAATTCGATTTGATAGGTCCATATCTGACAGTAGAATTATTAAGTGATATAAACTTGTTTAATGCAATCGACTGAGAGCTGCAAACAAATTACGAACACTAATTTCTCTATAGATCGCCTGTTTGCGGTGCCGTACTTATAATTTCGTCATTTGAACATATATGTCCCACTTGACTATATATAAACCAATCGAAAAGGTATTGCGCCCCATTCATACGTTTGGATCTTCACGATTTTTGTTGGTTATTTTGATGATAGTATTATGAGCACGTCGCAATACATTATGGATTTAGCCTTTTTAGGTTCATATGACGTTTGAGCTACACAGAAATCCACTAGGCCTGTATTATAAATAGGAAGCAGGTACTACTAACCCGTTGCCAATAATTAAAAGCTTTAAGGTCTTCTACAGGCTAGATTGGCATAGCCTAAATGTTGTGTAAGCTGGACAGGTAACAGTATTGTTTTCGTGCTTTCAGGGAGACATCGAGAACCTGGAGAAAAAGGCAGTTTTTCTGACCATCCACGACATTGGAAACAACCGTAAGGGACACAACTCTATCTGCAGAATGTGTATCTATTAAAATAGTATAAATTCTTGCTTGAAAGTGAATTATCCTCATAACATACAATCTTACTACAAGCTTGATTTAGATTCCATCTAATCATACGATGATTATATTGACTTACCGGTCCCAATGCTCTTACATTTAGTAATAACACCTGTGAAATAAAAATAAATCGTGTCTTTAGTTTTATAATTCCGACTGAGAAAATATATGAATTGAATTTAAGGTTCTACTGCAACATTTAGAGATCTCCTCAGGGACACATTGAGGCGACTGAGGTTGTGCATTCAAAATTTATCAGGGGATCATTGGATGGATACGGACCCGACCAAGGTTCGTTTTGACCCTGCTGATGCACACCGTGTCTCTCTAATAGCGCAGTGGCTGCCCACTAAACTCAGGGACAAGCGAAGTGGTCACACTTCGATATATGATTTTTTGTGCAAAAAAGACCGATCTTCTAAGGTAATTCTTAACGGCAGTGTTAGAGGCACAGTTTATGTGAGCGGGCGCTTAATGGACTCTTTAGATAAAACGAGATCTCTTAATATTTCGTTTTCGAGTTAGTGAACTGTCTAAAAGTCAAATAGTCCTAATTAGTTGGTTTATTAATCGGAATCATTTTTGCTGGTACTGATATAAAGCAGGATAACTATTTATCCGTTCCTACACATTCGTCAAATGCTTCCTCTCTTGGAAACAAGACTAGCCTGACCTTATGCGTTCCAGTGAACTGCTGCACTGTCCATCGGATACTGCGGTTAGGAAGTTAGTAGGGGCAATCGTTCGAGGCATTGTGCACAGCGGTCAAAAAAAAGTCATTATTTACAACCTGGCTGGTATAAGGGCTGGTTGTTTCATCGAGTTTTTTTCTAGTGTTAATTACACATACATGGTTAAACCCAGCTCACCGGTCATGCCTACGTCAATGATGATTTTTGTGCCCTGTTGGCTGCGCTACCTCTTGTAGCTCTTTTTCGTCTTTACATTTTTTTGCATTCTTGTTACGTTTCTTTTTTTGTATTTATGATGTTTGTGTCGAGACATCGTACTCTTGTTCCGTAACAGCGGCCAGGTCAGCTTCGTCTGCCTTTGTCTTAAGGTCGGTGCTTATGCTGGCGTCAATGGATAAGTTCGTGTCCGTGGTTGTTTCCTAATTTCTGTCTATTGGAAAACTTAAATTTTTGCCGCAGGCGTCTTCGTCACTATTCGTTAATAAGGTGGCCGTGTCGCTATAATATAGACCTTCTCCTGATTCTCCTAAATTACCTAGGATTGTGTCGATATGTTTATGAAATTAGGTACTCCTCGATAAGGAGCCTTTATCACCATAATCTTAACCTCCTTCGGATTCTAGTAGACTACCTACTTATATGTCAGTATGTCCACGACGAGCGGTACTTGTTTATGGGGTGCTTCTATTACTATGAGCTAGACTCTCTCGTGATTCTCCTGAATTATCTAGGAATATTTCGGTATATTCGTGATAAAGGGGTCTTGTTGGACGTTGTTATCATAATCGTATCTTGTCCCTTTTTCTTTCGCTTCTGATGCTGACCCAGTGGAATTGGCTTAATGGATCGATACGTGAAAACGATCATTAGGTTTGTGTTCAATCGGGTTTGCTATTATATTGCTTCTCCATATATCGTTTTGACACACATATGCTAACGGGGCAACACTTTAATAGAATCATACAAGCCGAACACCTATATTACTTGCCTTCGCCAACAATTGTGGGTTCCTGTAATGAGTCAGTGGATTAACTGACCTGTCATTTTCCTAGCGGCAACGATACCACGAGGGAAACTTCGACAGTTCTTGTGTTGAGTTTCCGCCTTCGATGCTGCGGCAAAGGCCAATGGTTAAAATATATATACCATATCTCTCTGAGATTGGTCATATAAGGCTGTAATTAGCCATAGTGAGTAGCGACGAGTGAGCACATGTTTGAATCGGGTAAATGTACGGTATTAACGATAGACGAGAAGTATGTGCACATGCAGAGCAAATACTTTCACAGTTTGGTAGGTTTCCAGCCCATGATAGATGCGACCGCGTCTTTTTATTAAATGCTCTTTTAGCTCTTAACATAGTCTTCTTGTTCAGTTGTAATTTTTTGAAAGTGGTAGTTGATCGACGAGAAAATCTTCACTTTTTTTCCCGACTGATTTACTCTTCGAAGTGAACTGTTTGGTTAAGGAGTGTTATTGTATATGGACCTTTCATCTGCAGGTATTGATCGACGCCAAAATTTCCGCTCATTTAACCTACACTACTCCAGCGGGCCTTTAGGAGCGCTTATTTAGTATATTTTGGTGAAGTTTTCCGATTTTTTCGTTTGTGCTAGCATGTTTTGTTCGTCCCACACTTCCATAGTCAACTAAGCTAATGCGACAATGTCGAAATTTAACTATCGAGACATTTCACGATGCCGAACTTCTGCGAGCGACGTCCATCTTGATTTTAAGCTACGCAGACAGATTGTTTTTCCAATGCAAGAATGTGATAATGGCTCGATATTCAACACCTTTCATTGAACGAAAACATTGATATCGATTGACAAAAACAACTGTCGGGTAACGATTGAGTGGCCAGCGTAGCTAAAATGGCCACTAGTTGTTTAACGCCATAACGATTATATGACCTGCATATATCTAAGAAGCAACGCCATCTTCATGTTGAAACTTGGACCTTTTCCAGCGACCTATGTTCGTCCTTGTTCATGAGTGCAAGCATCTAGAAACGATATTTGCGGTTCAGCCAATTCCAAAAGGGATTTGGCGACGACAAACAATTATAAAAAAGAGATGTGATTTCCTACTTGGAAGTAAGGCAAGTACATTAGGGTCTTTCGATATTAAGCGAGTGGAACGTAAAACGAACCTGAAATTCGACCGCTATAACGTAACTTGGATATGATTTATAAAACAATCATTCTATGATTTGTTCGAATTTATCTTATTATCACCTTCTTTAGGTTAATCGTGACACTAGTGTTTATATACTAACCTAATTATTTGAGTCCTATTACCTTTAATTTAATTCAAAAATATTTTTAAAATTTCTAAATTGCCGATAGGAACCTAGATAACTTTTGTGTTTCGTTACATGCCAATCAATAGATACATCAATTAGCTTTGGAATAAAATACGACATTATATATATTTATATATATTTACTTATACGTGATACAAAAAAATAATAGAACGTGATCAAAACCGTCTTCCATTTAAATGTATGCAACAATATCAAATAAATATAGTGTACTACCGGAACGCATTTAACGGTACAGCTCAGCAACCAACGCCGTGGCAATCAGAAGTTTTCGTTCGCATACGTCCAGCGTGATGTGGACGCGTGTCGTGCTATTTTTAGTAGCTTTTTAGGCCTTATAATTAAGTATTTTATCAAAATGCCAAACGTTTATTGTGCAGTGAGCCAAGGCAAACCACTTACGGTTATTAATCTATTTGGCACTAGCCAGTGGCCTGAGAAGTAAGGATCCATAGAACGTTTCCGTGTCTAGTCCTCAATGAGCAGCAGTTCGATTATGACCTGTCTTACGCAGCTGCAAATGTACGGGTCGCATTTAGAGAAGAGCATACGTTTAATAATTTTCCTACTTTGTATAAAATGTCAGTGATACATACTCGTAGGATCCTTAACACAAGTATGTAGACTGTTGGATAGAAGCATATATTTTTTTACTATATAGACTAAATAAGTGGAAAACTCCCGTCGTATTTTGTCACTTTCATTGAACAATTGAGTTCATCTTAGTTAAAGTAGTGTTTTTTGCTTCTTACCACTTTCGGCCATCTTTCTATCTTGCATCTAATGTACTCCGCGAAGTAAAAAGGCTCTGTGCTTCCGCTTTTTGTCCAGAAGTGAAATCATTTGTTCTTCGACCCTTGTGCGGACTTCCAGCCCTGTCCTGAAGTATTTGTCTTTCTGGCTCTTCTACATTGACCGAAAACGAGTGAAATCAGATAAAACGACGTCCGACCTATATGCTGGGTGGGGTAGGTTTCTTATTGGGAGTTCGTAAGCGTTGGTGGGTCTGTAAAACAATATGAGACGTAGCGCTGTCATGTAGCAATATAACTTCGCGTTGCCCTTTGACTGTCCAACGCCTTCTCTTTCAATTTCGTGACTAAGATAATTGAGTTCATTCGCCTAACGGTTTTATGTAATCCTTGCCTGGACCTTGAGTAACTCATAGAACAACACACTACAACCTCGTCAGCCATTCGGACTTGCTCATTGTGTGCTTTCAGGTTTTCCGCCAGACAATTCCTGCATCCATTCTGCTTAAAAAGACCTTTTACCGTCCCTTGCCTCGATATTCTTTGGATCGAGTGTAAGATTGAAAGCTACAAGCTACAATTATCCTTATGATAAGTTGTACTGTGCTATCCGTTTTGTCATATTCTCTCTCTCTCTCTCTCTCTGTGTATATATATGTATATATATGTATATATATATATATATAAAGGAGAAAGTCATCTGATACTTGAAAGCTCCAACGAGTTTGGACGTCTGATTGTTGTGACAAGGAATAGTGCCATCTGGTATTTGAAAGCTACAACGAAATTAGTCATCTGGACGTTGTGGTAAAGAAGAAAGT
>NW_019213802.1:10780-14038 GCF_002532875.2 Varroa jacobsoni | reverse complement strand
AAAAAAATATTTGGTGTGCTGTCCGGAACGACGGCAGACGCAGCAGAATATATATACATATACGTACGTGTACGTACAGCAAGAAAACAGAGAATTTCACGCGCAGATTGCGTTCCTGTTGCTCACTGTTGTGTGAATTAGGGCCGGGTTATCTAGAATCATCTGCCGTTCTTAGCCGTCTGCTGTCAGCAGCTCTCATCAGAGACGCAACCTTTAACAATGAATATTCATTCGTGCCGTCGAATTAGCAGGATTTTATTGTTTCGGGTTGCGTAAGGGGTGTCATAAAAGATCAGTCTTCCATCGCCAGTAATAATCCAACATAAAAACGATTTTATTTTCTGAGGTAGGACTATTGCCAAACGTCTTTTGTCATTTTCACTGAGTTCACGAAGATAAATTTTTCTTCCTATTTTATCTTTTTTACTATACGTACACGTTTATCTGCAATATGAATCGTTTAGAGCTGTGGAGAAGTTTTCGGGTCGCCCAATTTTGCTTAAGGAGTCCCTGCTGTGTTCGTCATCGTTCAGGTACCTATGTGGCAATGCAAGGGTTATAATCAAAATAATTTTGGGTAACGTACAATTCGACGAAATAGTTATTTATGGCGAACACTTTTCTTTTGATTACAGTAGAGATTAACGGCATTCTCTGCTTTTCCTTATATCATTACAGATTCGTCGTTCCAAGACTTCGTGGATCACCCATGTATGTCCGAGATAAAACAGCGTTCCGTATTTATCCACGTTGATGTGCCTGGGCAGCATGATAATGCCGATGATTTGCCCAACGAGTACGTACTTGATGTGGCTAGACAACCTAAAATACCTTAATCAATTATGTTAGATGACTATACTGGGGACTATGCGGTTTAGGATGGGTGAGTATTTCAGGCCTGTATGAAATAGGATGTCTCGATCAGAGAAATTGAGAAAGAGAACCTGCTTTAAAAAAGCCCACACCCGTGAGCTCGATACGTATACGCTTATGTAAATGTCGTGTCCATATATTGCATAACATTTTCGTGCGCCACATTTTCAGAGTCGTTTTCGAAGGACCTTGTAACAATTGTTTTACCATTGTCAAACACTAAGCGTTTGCCATCGAATATTGCTTATTCGATTCGTCTTCAACAAAGACACCACGTTTCAGATAATTCCCTACACTAAATCACGAATGGCTACAATGCCGAAAAGCGCTGTCAAAATTTCGGAAGAGTTTTTTTTTAACGATCTTCTCAGTATCCTCATGGTGTAGCGGCTTATTTCGTGGCTCTCCTTCATAGTTAAACTTGGAACAAATGAGGCTCGTCACAGATAGTTTGCGATGTTCCTTCTAGATTTGCCACACGTGTGGGGTATGGTAAAAAAACTCGATTTTATTACAGTTATTATTATTATGAGAATATCGTATTACTATGAGACAGTCTCGGATGCCGAAAGTTTCGGCATTTTTCTGCATGCACCGTAATCAATCCTAGTTAAATCATAAGCAATACTTCTTGTTTATATCAGCCTATAAAAAATCAATGCTCAGGTAACAACATCTAGTTCGTTTTCAGCTTTAACTATCCGACGATTCAGCAGATCGGTGAGGATCTAGCTCAGGTGCTAGACCACCTCAAGTAAGTTATGATTAGCTTCACAATCAAATAACGCTTCTAAGTAACTGTTCTGAGTTCGTCAGCGAATGTCACTGCCACTAGATGTCGCTTCAAACGGCTGACAGCTTTGTTTAGTAAGCGCGTGTCTAGGCTTTATTTCAAATTAAGATTACTTTACGTCAGTTTTTTGCGGAATCATTTCGTCATTTGTCTAATCTGCCCTTTGTTTATCTAAAATTGCGTATCCTTATAGGATTAATATCGTCGTGGGCTTCGGTGAAGGGGCAGGAGCTAACATTCTCGTGCGCTTTGCTGTAAGAAACCTATTTTTTAGAGCCGTTAAGGACACCAAAGTGGGTTGACACGTCAATTACGATTTATCTAAATAACAATATAAAATCAACATTGGCGGCAGGTTACTTATCGATGACAGATATTGATTAGTCGCGAAGGTACGTCATATGAAGGTAGTTCCCTATTTTGTCGTTTCGATAGAATATAAACTCTAATCAGAATACAATATTCAGCAATATGAAGGTAATCAAGGTAAACAATTGTTAAAAACGAAACCTTACCTTAGGTGTACAGTAATGTAAAGCCATTTACATAGAATGGATTCCAGATAAGTAAAGTAAACTACTAGACGTTATCGATCTCGTCAAAATTGAAACCTATTCAACGATGTTTGTAGAAAAAAATCTTTGGATATGCACGAATATGTAAAAAATACGAAATGACTAAAAGTACTGAGAGTTAATATAGACATTATAGACTTTTTTTTTTTTTTTCAATTATTAAAGAAGGCATACAGGGTAGTCGTAACCTACTTCCTAAACTCGGTACACGAATGAGGCTATTTTTGCTGCAAACCCCAGCAATCCGTTCTAACAGTGGAAACAGCTAAATGCATGGTCGACGCATTCTCATTAACAGTTATGCTGTTATTTATGGTGTTTTTACAACAGCTTGCACACCCCTCACGAATTTTGGGGCTCGTCCTAATTCACCTGATAGCAACCGGCGTTGGTATGATGGAGTACTTCAAGGATCGAGTACGTAAAAATAACCTTGCATATTCCCGTTATAATCCCACCAACGATAATATAAAAAAAATCGTAACGCCACTACGCTTCACGACCTAAGGGCTGATGACCAATATAAAACAAAACAGATCACTTAACAACTAGCCATCTTTAGATGAATATGATGTCACTACCATTAGGCTTGAAAAGAACAATTTTATAATAATAGAGGATTTAGCACACTTGTTCCTACGTTGGAATAGGTGCGGGATTGCATCGTTTGCAAACAGGAAAATAGTATTTAAATTAAAAAAAAAAATGAAAACATTATTTGAATGTTCTGTAAATAACTTGTTTTGTTCCATTTTTTGCTTGGCGAACTTACGGGCGTGCCGACTATTTACGGAATCGAATATAGTTCCTGAATTGGAAACTCTCTAGCGTCGGTATGGACCAGTCTGCCGAACAGTATCTCGTTTATCATAAATTTGGAGCGGTAAGTACCGAATTAGAACAAATACAATATGCACAAAGAAGAACGTAATAAGAAAGCCGTTGCTCATGTTATCCATCGTTGATCTTATGTTTATAAAAAAGAGATATTTAGCCAACTATCCTAGTTTACATATG
>NW_019213802.1:0-10680 GCF_002532875.2 Varroa jacobsoni | reverse complement strand
GTATAATAATCTATTTAGAAAATGTACATTCTTGTAAAAAAGCATTTTTATAAACAGTCATATTCTGATATGATAGTGCAATAAGAAACTCGTACCATACACATACAATATTCATGAGTGTCTAAATATTTACATACATTTTTATGCAGAGTTTCCGAGAAAGAAAACTTGAAACTCAAAATTTTGAAGAACTGATAGCAAAAAAAATGTACGCTCTCGACCCATGAGTACAAATCAATAGCCTAACATATTTGCTATCTACGTTGTTATAAGTAAATACTATTGTCTATCCTCTCTAGCTAACACAGCTCTAGCTAGGTTTTTGTTTTTCTACTTGATGACACAAGTTGTATATATCGATATTATACTTCTGTTAAATTTAAGTTTTACATAAGCGAACTGAATTTGTGTATCGTATCTATTTGTATAGTAAAACTATGCTATTTTATGTAGTTTAGTGTATAACCTGATTTTCCCTACAGCAGTATATCTTCATTTTGTAGATTCTACAGTGATGTTATTAAGCATAGCTGATAATGTTGTTCTTATTGCTCAATCGACCTCTTTGTCTATGTATATCTATGCACATAGGTATAAATTTCTAGTAAGATTACGCTAGATTGTCAGCTATCGTACTGGTCATCGAATCGATTTGATGACGCAACCCATTAATACTCACTGTGTATCGTTCATCTTGTAACCTACTCGATGTCCTCGATGACTTCGCACACTCTCTCACACAGGAGGTAAATACCACCCCAAAAACCGACCAATCCCCAATAAATACGATGAACGAATTAAATCAGCAAGCAATCTAGCTTAGAAAATCATCACCTGCTATAAAAGGGTCAGTTTTTATAGAGCTGCTCTTCTTTTTGTTCGATTTACTTCTGAACAGTTCCTTTGCGTAACCTCCTTTTCAATTTCTCGCTCTCTCTCCCCCCTCTCTGTCTCTATATATATATATATATATGTATGTACACACACACACACGCGCGCACCCACGCACACACAAGTTATTCATTCTTCCCCTCGCTAAACTTCTTACACGGGTTTCCGTTTTTTGCGTTTTTCTTCTAACTTTACTAATATTTCTCGAACCGAATTTCTCTGCCTCGCGCTGTAAACCACTTCACTCGTGGCATCGATCTAGCCGCTCCTGTATGATGACAACCATCCGTAGTAATACGATAGATTGGCAGTTTTACCTTTTTCCCTCTCTGCCTTTTTATGTAGGAACAATAGTAAGAATATTACTAGAAATACTATAATAGTTGAATTCTAGAAAAAAGATATTTTACATTTATTTTTTGCACGGCAGCAGAGCACGGCTTCAGCTCTAGCTTAGCGGCCAATCTTAGTTGGCAAAACGTAGCTAAACTTTATCCACACATACGCGCACGGACATACACTTGTCCGTATCCACATAAAGGAAGTAGCGCACATGTGTTTTAGCTCTGAGCTAGCTTAGTGAAATTTTTGTGTCTCGGCCCGACATTTTTTCTTCAAATACGTCAAAGTGAAAATACGATGAGGCTATTTTTTTTTTAATTCCACATGTATATTACTTCATTCTGCACGCGTTCTAAGCGCATATTTGACTAGGCACGCGTCGACGTGCTATGTTAACACGGATGCACCCTAGTGCTCCCAGGGCACTGAGTTTGTCTCCGAAATTTGTTCTAGTGCTCCCTACGAGCCCCTCAGGGCATCGAAATCGTGATCAGGCATCGAAAAACCACGTGTTATTCTACATAGTTATTCAACTAACTGTCTTAAATTTCATAGAAAAACATCTAGCTGGAAAACTACGTTGGACAATTATACGGTTGTCCAATGAAGCAGGTAGCTTTAATCACGAGGGACCCTTAAATGGAATTATGTGCGTATCGTTTGCTTGCTTTTGATCGACTGGAATCACTATAGGAAACGTTGTGCTACTATATGATGTTCCTAATTAAGATTTCGAATTACCGACTTCAATTTGGTAATGAAATCGCTTGAAAAAAAACTGGGTTCTATGTCTATAGGGGCACAGAATGCTCGCCTTAGAGCTTCATACAAGTGGCAAAACGATATTGAACGATACTTACACTGGTAGAGTTTAATTCTATACGCAGCTCATTATCCGCGCCTGGAAGCAGCAAACAGGAGACGCGAAGCAAAACCCCTTTTTCCTAACCGCTGCTGAGACATACACGCCACTGCAATATATACCAGTTCGGCACAAGTTGTTCCCTTCGAACGGTTGCTTGTTAGTAAACATCATTGTTGGGTGTTGTTGTTGCTGCTGCTTTTCATCCTAAGCTAGTCCGTGAATATGATCATCCAGTTAGGTTGATTTTGCTATGTTTGCAGCGAAAAGTTTCCTTTATCCATCACTGAACTAGCGTATTTAGACTAGATTGGCCTAAAAGCACCTGCAACATTCGTAGTGTTTTTACCAAGCCCGTAGCAGAACACGGTAGAGACCAGCTGCTGCCACTGGCGTTGCTGCTTGACTAAACGACTAGATTAGGAAGAGCGAAAGAAAAAAACTACAGATTGTAAAAAATAGCGAGTAGCTAGTTACTCATTAAATTCTAATAGAACTACCCCAAGTAGTCACACTCCTTCCAATAGCTACAAGTGCTTTGCCGAATATGCCCGTCAACCAAACAGACGAACCATACATAGTTTTGAATCTAGCGAATAAATTTTAAGTAAGTCATAAGCAATAGGCCAAAGGCCGATCAGAAGTAAATCATACTTTGAAAGCGCGCCTTATATATATTGCTCCTTACGAAAGTCGCTTTGGTTGACAGGCAGGACCCTGTAGCAGAACTACAAAATGCTTTACACTCCGCTGTGCGAACGGACACACAAATCGATGCGGACGCAATAGATACTAACATGCAAATTATTATATCTTGTCTCGTACCAAAATGATGTTTTTGCATTTCGTCCACCTGTCACGCCACCCGCAACCCGTCCGTTCCTTTCTGCAGCACCTTGAAATGGTGGATAATAAAGAAACGCTTATCAGCGAATACACTGAGAAGCTGAAGAAGCAAATCAACCCCCGCAACCTCAAGAAATACGTTCAGTCTTACATGAAGTAAGTAACAAAAGGGCTGCACCAACTCGATTGATAAACTACAACAACTCGACGACTATATCTGATGTATTGACCACGCTCAATAGGGAGCTTCAACATTGGCAATGGCTGTTTTCTTTTTACTTCGATTCCAATAGTTACTAGAGCGTTCAACTTTCCTAAATTGATTTAGTGGCATTGAATTAATCAGAGCACTTAGCAAAAAGTCAGCTAAATGTTTCGAGTTTTACGTCCGGCATCGCCGTTAGGCATTCCATCAGACGGCTGGCTGGCTCCCAGCACGAAACGAAGCGTGTCTATGCCCACATTCGAGCCTAGACCACCACGTGTCCCTAAGTTAGCAGGCAAGTATGTTATCCACTGTTCTATAACAGGGACCGCAAAAAGTTACCTGAACCAAATCTGTCGTACCCTTAGACGACCAAGCATTGAGACTAATACATTAAACCATTATCTATCCTATGCCCGTTTCTGTCCAGCCGCAAGGATATCAGCTCGATGATCGCCAATAACCTTAAGTAAGTTTTAATCATTTTACGATACAATAAACAGACGTAGCACGGAGTGGTATTTAGGTTGCCCCGCCTCACTCATTATGCATCCCCGGCTTATGTTCGTTCTATTGGCTTTGAGTTAGCGATGCCTTCTTCGTTTGAGAAACCTGCTTTAGTATGTCGATAGCTATATACGCAGAATCATTTTTTCAAAGATCTATAATTATCTTATATATGGGCTTCAGCAAACGTTTAGTTGCCCACTAAGGCAATAGATAATACGCTCTACCATCTAGTTACAATGGATTTTCTTTGCATCGTTTACAAGTTACTTTTCGTGCACTTTACTCACGCTTATTCCCACTTTAAAGTGGCGGAATTATATATTTGGGCTCGGAGAGGATTAGCTTTACCTCCACAACCCGAACGATTCAAACTAAGACGAAGCTTCGTAACCCAAGTTTGTTCGCGGTTTCAGAAACGTTGACATTCTGCTGGTTACTGGCAGCAAAGCTGCTTATGCGACTGAGGTGGAAAAAGAATATCAGAAAATGGGAAAAGAGAAGACGTCCATCCTTAAGATCAACGATGTCGCCGACCTGATGCAGGAAGCTGTAAGCTGATCAAATGTTCCATCATTTTCTTGTTATTTCTCTGTGTATTTGTCTAATCATCTTGGTTTTCGTTCGTAAACGACTCGATCTAGAGATTCAAACTCAAACCAAACGAATTTTTAAAACCTTATGAGAATAGAGGTTGGTTTTCGTTTAGATCGCTGTTCTATTTGATGGATTTCAGAGATTCTAGGCTGTTATCCTCATTTTAGATGTATTTCAGACTTAGGCATCTTAGATGCAGATTGTTTGCATTATATTTCTATATACGAACCACTCTATGGTTTCTGTCGGAAGTTTCACTTGACGATAATAATAATAATGATACAATTTATCTTGAATGTCTAATCACAGCCCGAGAAGTTGGCCCAAAGTCTCCTGCTTTTCGTCAAGGGACTGGGATTCCGTAAGTAATTTTAACTAACGTAATAAAAATATAGGGGCATCTGAGCAAAGGTGCTTGGATCAAGTTTTTGTTAATTTTCGAGTTATTTCTATTTCCCTCTTCGGATACCCCTAAAATTTACCTGAATATCCAAAGGAAATTTGCAACCTTTAAAAAAGCTTATGTACACCATATAAAAGAGCTCTGTGTCTGACATGCACACATATAGTCATAATACAAACAGAACCGGCGAACTTAATTATTAATTCTCCATGTAAAGACAGGCCAATCTTTTCGATTTGAGCGGCGGTTAAGTTAGGCCCTTGGCAGGGAAAACCTTCGTGTGAACCCTTAAAATTGTCTAACTATTAAAATTAATTCGCACATTTGCATTCATATACATACACATGCACCAAGAACATACCTCACAATAAAGGCAATCAACATAGGTCCTGAATACCATGCGTTACTGTGATGACATTTCCGAATCAGGGATAGAACTTTTCTCTACGTTCTCAACGTTTGTATCCATTGTTCCATTGCTTACCTTTAGTGACCTCCATCACCCTTCCGGGTGTAGAAAGGCAGCGAACCTTCTCCGGGGGTGATCACAAGATGCTGGGCGCCGTAGGCCGTCGAAGGACGCTCTCGATGGAGGAGTACGACCTGCCGCGTCCGCGCAGGACTTCCCTCACCGCCAACAAGTGAAGCACTACGTGAACAATCAATCAAGCGGCCACCCTGCAGCAATGACTGCCTGATGTGACCTATCTACATGTCTTCATGTCATAACCGCATGTCCCCGTTCCCACTGGTGCCGATCGCTCTTAACCCCTAATTATGTCGCACTTCTTTCCTCTTCTAAAATCCCTCCCTGCTATGCCCAGCCTCATTCAATCCTAAAAAAGTAGAGCTGGTAAAACGAGCTTCCTCCCTAGGAAAGAATTGTCAGAAGACAAGAGTTCCATCAGATCCTTCACAACATACATCCGCCACATGTTGGTTCAGGTAAACCGAGCCGAGTGCTTGTCTTATTGTGGTCAAGTCGTACTCGCTGCTATTTATTTCCAACTAACTCCAGTTACTTATGTCGATGTGAGACATTTTGATAAGGTTGCATTCTAACAATAGTTGACTTTTGTTATTCGAAGTTACTTTTTCGTGCTGCAGAATTAGATAGGCAGAAAATCTCTATAATTTACTGCAATATACGCATACTTTTATTTGTTGTGCGCTTTCTATGCATCTGCTTATTAGCATCGATCATACTAGGGACACTTGTGGTTTTCCGTCGGTCGTGCTCCTCCTCTGAAAAAAAAAACCCGAAATGGTATCAGTCGCAATAATTGTTCGTGTTATTGGCGAAATATTCGTGTTAGGTTCATTAGCTTTGTTTTTTTTGTCGTTATTTTTAGAACGGGTCCTTGCCTCAGGACAGATCCTCCTAGCCATGTTTTCTTTATCGAGAGCAACTACTATAAGTTATTATCTATATATGATAGATGCTAATGTTTTCACCTATGTTATTACTATGAACACTTGGTTTAGCACGAAACCGATGATGTCATCTCTTATATTTATCCATCTATATATATGTATACATATATATACATATATATATATAAGCGATTCGGTATTTAAGCTGTATAGCCAGTACGCATTTAGATATCTGTTCTTTCCCAAAACTAACTAATTAAAGATCACTAAGTTCCTTGGGGTCGAGTAGATTTCTTATTAGGACTCGTTTGCTTGTATAGTTGTTGTTCCGAAAAGCTATAAACACAATTATAAACAACTGCAAGTAGCTAGTAATTTTGTTTTAAGAGTTTATATGATTGGATATTGCTATTCAGTTATTGTGTTTAGTCATTGTCTTGATGATCTACGGCTCTCGTCTTTGCTAGAGCTGATTTATAAACTTTCTCTATTTTTGCTAATAAATACTTACGTTAGTCTAGATCATTACGGCAAAAATATGCTTAATTCAGTGTAATTCCCCTCTGAAAAGCCTATTGCTGTACTATATACCTATATCAAAATAGCCAAAAAGGTAAAAACGAGCACAATGAAGGCACACCCTCAACTAGTTTGTATTTTGTCGAAAATACGATTTTTCGATTGGATAGGTACAAGCCAGAAGCAAAAATCAGACGGCTGCAATAAAACGATGAAAATTAGCTACACATCCTTCATTACTCCCTGACCTGCTTCTCCTCGGTACTGCGTAAGTGGTCGAGCCTCTTTGAATCTGCCCGATAAAAGCTACTGAATGGACAAGGCTACTATAACCATAAGAATGTTTATCCTGTACAGGTTGATCCGTTGAAAGACGGACAGTTCTCCCCTGACAGCCTCCATCTTTTTACACCTCAATTGGATGCAAGTAACCTAGTTACCAGCACTCGGTGTTGTGCATATGATTCATTTCCGTCACAAAAACATACGCTACCCGTTATCTGTCAAGGAATCAGCGTTGTTGTTTATACGATGATGAGTGTGACAAAAAAATAAAATGAAAGATAAACAAACACACACACACACACGCTCACGCATACATACAGAAAATTAAGATCAGATCGTTTTTGTTCACCTGTACAACATCGGTCATGACCTAAGCGCTAAGAGTGCGCGCGTAGCCAAAAACCGCGTTATCGATTATTGCCCAATATCCTTCGCGACATCCGCGACGGTTTCATCGATCCGGTACATTATGTAATTTTGGGGCTGTTATTCTTGCAAATGCATACATCTTTCTGATGTTATGTGGTCTTATTTCTCTACACACAGGCAGAATATTATCTAAATTGATGTACAGCCGTCCCTCCCGTTGATGCTCGATTCGTGTTGTGGGCATATAAGTTTTCTAAGGTCAGTTTAAATCGATAGCTTCACACTATCTGTTCAACGTTGTTAAAACTGCATCGAAGGCCTTTAAGCTACTAATGGTAAAATTGATTTCGAGAGACTGAACCAAAAAAGACATTCGCACTCGGACAAAGACACGCAGCTAATGTTCTCTAATATGAGCATCCCCTATGTCATAGGTGAGTTTCTTCTCTCTATGAAACATATCTTCGAGCATATGGCAACGACCTGAGTTGCCATGAAGATTACTGTAGACGACAGTTTTTGCTGCTTTGTACCAGTCAGCCTGTCGCTTAACTAACATCTTATAACCGCTTAGAGTCCCGCTGCTACCATTAATAGCTGTTATACTTCTTAAGCCTTCGCCATAGCGGCTGTATTCTTACGTATCTGTAGCACACGATGTCAACCCACCAAAATAGGAGTTCTTCTATCCCTGAGTACCCTATCGTTCCTTGTTCTCACGGCTGTTATGGTAAAAACGCCCCTTCTACGACACTCATCATCTGCCAAGCACTCACTTCTTTTGCCCGCCAATTTCCTCTCATTCCTTTCCGTTCTATCCGCATTCACTATTCTACGCGCGTTCCTTTGTTGACTCTCCTTAAACCGCTTTACCCTACCCTCCCCTCCCCTCCCCTCCCCTGCCCTCCCCCAGATACCCCCTGCTCCTAACCCCGGTTCACGACTAACTTTCACTTCAACTATGAGGACATGTGCGAACATCAGTGCGTTCTTCGGGAGACCTCCAGCCCAATGGGCGGAGATTTGCGATCTGTTTGAATCTGATACCTGTGAGCTTGTTAAGCCAACGGATTATCAGGCAATAGCGGCACTTGTCTGCAACAGTTTCACTATGGAACAAGGTCAAGAACGACAAAATGAGAAAAACATAAGATTATTTTTTATTTACTAACGCTATTAATATTAATTATTACTGCTACAGAAAAAAAAAACACTATAGGGCAATAGCAGACGGTTGTTCTGGTCTACCGTGTTCATCATGCAGCTATTATACCAGTACTGAATGGCGGCTATTTGTCAACTGTGTATTATAGTTAATGGAGCCAGAAATACGTTGACTAGATTCGCTCTAATCTATTACTGTTCTTTAATAATTCACACACTTCTTTACTGCTATTTACTATTATATATGAGTATTACTGTTATTATGAGTACTCTATTGTTCTATCATTATTGTTAGAATCTAAGCGCTATGTACTACGTACGACTAATCAATCCTCTTCATAATTTCATAGTAGCAGACGACGAACACTATAATAACGTTACTAAATATAGCCAAAGGTAGCTAGTGAGGTCTTCAACGGCAGGAAGAAACGGAAAGAACGAAAAACGACGCGTAATATCGCATGCTGTTCAAGCCGCAACAGCCCTGTAGTGTCAACTGAGCAAAAAGAGGATGCGCAAAACTACTCAAAAAATTACAGGAAGACTTAGAAACGCTGCGAAATAGAAAAGCGGCGTTCCAGGGTGGGTCGCTGAGCTGCCGTGCTATAATCACAACAAAATGAGGGAAATACCAATACGTGAGGTAAACACGCACGGGATGGGGAGATGATAGCACCAGAGACTTGGGACCAAAAGGTCTCCGGTTCCAATCCGGTTAGCGCTTTCATGCAAATTGTGTCCTTTACTTGAAAATATATTAATGAGGTAAACAATTGAAACTTTATTCACACGGAAGTCTAGAATGGAAAATAGAGTTAATTTCTTCATGCGTCTCTAGATGTGACAACATCCTCCCCAGCCCCTAGACGTTGCCTGTGAGTCGTGGTCACCAAACATCGATTATAAGGAAAAAAGACCCGAGTCAACAAAGTCTCGGTAACAACGAAATCAGTTTCTGATCATACTTCAAACATCAGTATAGCGCTCGTTTAAATTGTATTTAATAATACAATAGCAAAGAGAAAACGTCAGCGACGTAAAAATGATAACAACAACAGACACAATGGCAATTAAATTTGAAACATTAATCAAGTTCTTATAGCGATGGCATTGTATTGGATCAAGTACTGCGATAATAATAACGTCGGTGTTTTTACGTCTAAATACCGCCATTAGGGTGAAGTTAGTGAATGTAACTTTTACAAGCCCGTTTAGTACGGTCAGCATCAAGTTCAATGAAATACAGTATACACGATTGGGCAAACAAAAAACATAATTAGAAAAAATATTACGAATAAACATAGGAACACCGGACCACGCTACTACCAGACAAAGTATGACCGATGACAATGAATCGTAAGCAGCGCCCAATGAGTCACATGCTATAAACTGAGCGCTTGTGTGCATCGAATGAAATTGATAACTTAGATTGACAATTGGCTTGGGTAATGGAACGATATGTAAGAAAAGCATAAAAGATTAGCATGACTACCATAAAATGTCCACACCTCCTATGGCCAAACGGTCGCTGAAAGCTCGAAAATACAGGCGACTCGTACAGATGCAACTCGCCCTTCGTTGCCGGGGGGCAGTGATTGATACCTGATACTATAATACTATAATCTGATCTTAGAAGATTGAAGCCCCAGTTTATTTGCGTTTCCGAAATGTCCATTGTCGAAGTATTGGGAGCCGGGAAAATTATGATACCGGGAGAAAGCCATACATCATCACAATGTCAACCCAGCTCCACAACTGAGATTGATAAAGAAAGTTGTTTGCTATTAATATTCGAAAACTCAAACAGTGAATTCCAGTCTCGAGTTCTCATGATGTGCACCGTCGTAATAGACCGAAAGCAGTCCCGTGAGATGCCGCTGTGGCATCTCGTCCGCTGGCTGTATAGGGTCTGTTGCAGGATCCTTGATTATAACCATGATGGTTCAGTTCATGACAATAACGCTTCATAGAATCCTGAGACAATATTATATGAATTAGTCGAAATACGACACAGCGAAGGTTTGCTATCTAGTTGGTAGGTTATGAAGGATGCATAAAGAAGGTCCAGATGCAGTTATACGACTATGATACTCTAATACTATTATAAAATAGCTACTGATTCAGTTAGAGGTTCAAGACCTCATGGTACTACTAACTATTCAACCATGGACTCTATAAAATATAAAATAAAACGCTATTTCGAGATAAACATGATGACAAAAGGGATGAAGAGAGTTACAATAACAGCTATAATTATTATGTTGCTAATATTGATATACGATAAGATTGAAAGATTATGATAGGCAACTATTATAT